>NC_034191.2:20459434-20524434 GCF_002021735.2 Oncorhynchus kisutch | reverse complement strand
TTCCAGCAGAAATCAAAACAGAGAAGGGAAGAATACATTTTAAACAACGAATTCAGAGGGGGAACACGGAAAATGTTGTTTGCCGTCTGCTCACACAACAGGACTGTTCCAAACGTCTTATTTTACACAGACCACACTATTGCCTGGCATACAGCCGTAACCAGGCATTTCAGAAGGACCAGGAAAATGTTTTTCAGAACGGCACTGTCATGGTCCAGGGCAGTGAGCCTGCACTCAGCTCTTTTGTGCAGGACTTTCCCACCCTAGGGAAGATAGAGTAAAACCAAAAAGGATAAGGACAGCAACCCGACCTCTCCCCTCACCTCAGGCTCTCCAACAGCAGGAACCCAGGCCCAGATCCACGCAACAGGTCTATCTTCCCCCCTGCCTACCTAAGACCACCAGAGCCATGACCACACCACCATCAGCCTGCTGAGAGACAGTCTAGCTCTGTTAGAGGTATGGGTTATTGAGCTAAAGGAGCAGCCCTACCCAGCTACACCACCTCCAGCCTGCTGAGAGACAGGCTGGCTCTGTTAGAGGTATGGGTTATTGAGCTAAAGGAGCAGCCCTACCCAGCTACACCACCTCCAGCCTGCTGAGAGACAGGCTGGCTCTGTTAGAGGTATGGGTTATTGAGCTAAAGGAGCAGCCCTACCCAGCTACACCACCTCCAGCCTGCTGAGAGACAGGCTGGCTCTGTTAGAGGTATGGGTTATTGAGCTAAAGGAGCAGCCCTACCCAGCTACACCACCTCCAGCCTGCTGAGAGACAGGCTGGCTCTGTTAGAGGTATGGGTTATTGAGCTAAAGGAGCAGCCCTACCCAGCTACACCACCTCCAGCCTGCTGAGAAACAGGCTGGCTCTGTTAGAGGTATGGGTTATTGAGCTAAAGGAGCAGCCCTACCCAGCTACACCACCTCCAGCCTGCTGAGAGACAGGCTGGCTCTGTTAGAGGTATGGGTTATTGAGCTAAAGGAGCAGCCCTACCCAGCTACACCACCTCCAGCCTGCTGAGAGACAGGCTGGCTCTGTTAGAGGTATGGGTTATTGAGCTAAAGGAGCAGCCCTACCCAGCTACACCACCTCCAGCCTGCTGAGAAACAGGCTGGCTCTGTTAGAGGTATGGGTTATTGAGCTAAAGGAGCAGCCCTACCCAGCTACACCACCTCCAGCCTGCTGAGAGACAGGCTGGCTCTGTTAGAGGTATGGGTTATTGAGCTAAAGGAGCAGCCCTACCCAGCTACACCACCTCCAGCCTGCTGAGAGACAGGCTGGCTCTGTTAGAGGTATGGGTTACTGAGCTAAAGGAGCAGCCCTACCCAGCTACACCACCTCCAGCCTGCTGAGAGACAGGCTGGCTCTGTTAGAGGTATGGGTTACTGAGCTAAAGGAGCAGCCCTACCCAGCTACACCACCTCCAGCCTGCTGAGAGACAGGCTGGCTCTGTTAGAGGTATGGGTTACTGAGCTAAAGGAGCAGCCCTACCCAGCTACACCACCTCCAGCCTGCTGAGAGACAGGCTGGCTCTGTTAGAGGTATGGGTTACTGAGCTAAAGGAGCAGCCCTACCCAGCTACACCACCTCCAGCCTGCTGAGAGACAGGCTGGCTCTGTTAGAGGTATGGGTTACTGAGCTAAAGGAGCAGCCCTACCCAGCTACACCACCTCCAGCCTGCTGAGAGACAGGCTGGCTCTGTTAGAGGTATGGGTTACTGAGCTAAAGGAGCAGCCCTACCCAGCTACACCACCTCCAGCCTGCTGAGAGACAGGCTGGCTCTGTTAGAGGTATGGGTTACTGAGCTAAAGGAGCAGCCCCTACCCAGCTACACCACCTCCAGCCTGCTGAGAGACAGGCTGGCTCTGTTAGAGGTATGGGTTACTGAGCTAAAGGAGCAGCCCTACCCAGCTACACCACCTCCAGACTGCTGAGAGACAGGCTGGCTCTGTTAGAGGTATGGGTTATTGAGCTAAAGGAGCAGCCCTACCCAGCTACACCACCTCCAGCCTGCTGAGAGACAGGCTGGCTCGGTTAGAGGTATGGGTTATTGAGCTAAAGGAGCAGCCCTACCCAGCTACACCACCATCAGCCTGCTGAGAGACAGTCTAGCTCTGTTAGAGGTATGGGTTACTGAGCTAAAGGAGCAGCCCTACCCAGCTACACCACCACCAGCCTGCTGAGAGACAGGCTGGCTCTGATAGAGGTATGGGTTACTGAGCTAAAGGAGCAGCCCTACCCAGCTACACCACCTCCAGCCTGCTGAGAGACAGGCTGGCTCTGTTAGAGGTATGGGTTACTGAGCTAAAGGAGCAGCCCTACCCAGCTACACCACCTCCAGACTGCTGAGAGACAGGCTGGCTCTGTTAGAGGTATGGGTTACTGAGCTAAAGGAGCAGCCCTACCCAGCTACACCACCTCCAGACTGCTGAGAGACAGGCTGGCTCTGTTAGAGGTATGGGTTACTGAGCTAAAGGAGCAGCCCTACCCAGCTACACCACCTCCAGCCTGCTGAGAGACAGGCTGGCTCTGTTAGAGGTATGGGTTACTGAGCTAAAGGAGCAGCCCCTACCCAGCTACACCACCTCCAGACTGCTGAGAGACAGGCTGGCTCTGTTAGAGGTATGGGTTATTGAGCTAAAGGAGCAGCCCTACCCAGCTACACCACCTCCAGCCTGCTGAGAGACAGGCTGGCTCTGTTAGAGGTATGGGTTATTGAGCTAAAGGAGCAGCCCTACCCAGCTACACCACCATCAGCCTGCTGAGAGACAGTCTAGCTCTGTTAGAGGTATGGGTTACTGAGCTAAAGGAGCAGCCCTACCCAGCTACACCACCACCAGCCTGCTGAGAGACAGGCTAGCTCTGATAGAGGTATGGGTTACTGAGCTAAAGGAGCAGCCCTACCCAGCTACACCACCTCCAGACTGCTGAGAGACAGGCTGGCTCTGTTAGAGGTATGGGTTACTGAGCTAAAGGAGCAGCCCTACCCAGCTACACCACCTCCAGCCTGCTGAGAGACAGGCTGGCTCTGTTAGAGGTATGGGTTACTGAGCTAAAGGAGCAGCCCTACCCAGCTACACCACCTCCAGCCTGCTGAGAGACAGGCTGGCTCTGTTAGAGGTATGGGTTACTGAGCTAAAGGAGCAGCCCTACCCACATACACCACCTCCAGCCCAGCTCCTCCAGGACCAAATCAACCAATCCAGGACCTAGCTGAAGAAATCTGTTCAGGAGCTGAGAGCCTTACCACAGCGCTTGAGGAGGTAAAGGCCACCATGAGGAGAGAGCTGGAGCAGGTAAAGGAGGTGTCTGTCATCAAGAAGGTGCTGAGAACAGAGAACAGACTGTAGAGACTCCTAGAGAGAAGCTGCAGCCCCTCACCAACACAAACCCCCTCACTCTGTAGGATTGAGTGAAATTAAACAGCCCCTCCAAAACATCTGCACATAACTACACTAAACACACTCACACGGCTATTGTACTTCAAGTTTACTTGTTCAATGAACAGGACGAGAACAAATGTTTGCTGTTATCCTGTTTATCTCACTCTGAACAACTTAGTTGTTGGTAGTTACTGTATTTCTGACTGCTATTCTTTCTTTTTGCAACATGAAATCACTATCAGTTAGCATGTGGAACATTCAGGGCCTAAACAGAGCCTCTGGAGGATTGATCATTTGGTACAAATCCAAACTACAAAATCCAATTGATCCCCTCAAAATAGGTAAATATCACATTTGGTTAAAACTGATAAAAACTTGTACTGACAGAAAAAGATGTGTCCTTTCCGCAATATATATCCCCCCCTCAGAATCCCCATATTACTCAGAGGAGTTATTTCCCACCATTGCGGAAGAGACGTGCCATTTCCAGGCCCAGGGAAATGTGCTCATCTGTGGGGACACAAATGCACGCACAGGAACACTACCTGATCTAACGACCACACGAGGGGACAGATTTATTACAGGCCATAGTGTCTCTAACTGTCTTCATCTCCCCCATAGAAACAACAGTGACAGCTTTATAACAGGCCATAGAGTCTCTAACTGTCTTCATCTCCCCATAGAAACAACAGTGACAGCTTTATAACAGGCCATAGTGTCTCTAACTGTCTTCATCTCCCCCATAGAAACAACAGTGACAGCTTTATAACAGGCCATAGTGTCTCTAACTGTCTTCATCTCCCCCATAGAAACAACAGTGACAGCTTTATAACAGGCCATAGTGTCTCTAACTGTCTTCATCTCCCCATAGAAACAACAGTGATAGCTTTATAACAGGCCATAGTGAATCTAACTGTCTTCCTCTCCCCATAGAAACAACAGTGATAGCTTTATAACAGGCCATAGTGTCTCTAACTGTCTTCATCTCCCCCATAGAAACAACAGTGACAGCTTTATAACAGGCCATAGTGTCTCTAACTGTCTTCATCTCCCCATAGAAACAACAGTGACAGCTTTATAACAGGCCATAGTGTCTCTAACTGTCTTCATCTCCCCCATAGAAACAACAGTGACAGCTTTATAACAGGCCATAGTGTCTCTAACTGTCTTCATCTCCCCCATAGAAACAACAGTGACAGCTTTATAACAGGCCATAGTGTCTCTAACTGTCTTCATCTCCCCCATAGAAACAACAGTGACAGCTTTATAACAGGCCATAGTGTCTCTAACTGTCTTCATCTCCCCCATAGAAACAACAGTGACAGCTTTATAACAGGCCATAGTGTCTC
The DNA here is from genome assembly GCF_002021735.2 of Oncorhynchus kisutch. NCBI lineage: Eukaryota > Metazoa > Chordata > Actinopteri > Salmoniformes > Salmonidae > Oncorhynchus > Oncorhynchus kisutch. Next base: position 20,519,705 of record NC_034191.2, on the reverse strand, counting down.
TAACTGTCTTCATCTCCCCCATAGAAACAACAGTGACAGCTTTATAACAGGCCATAGTGTCTCTAAATGTCTTCATCTCCCCCATAGAAACAACAGTGACAGCTTTATAACAGGCCATAGTGTCTCTAACTGTCTTCATCTCCCCATAGAAACAACAGTGACAGCTTTATAACAGGCCATAGTGTCTCTAACTGTCTTCATCTCCCCCATAGAAACAACAGTGACAGCTTTATAACAGGCCATAGTGTCTCTAACTGTCTTCCTCTCCCCATAGAAACAACAGTGATAGCTTTATAACAGGCCATAGTGTCTCTAACTGTCTTCATCTCCCCCATAGAAACAACAGTGACAACACCATCAACAAAAATGGAAGGGATCTGTTGCAGCTCTGTTGAAGCCTGGGTCTGTACTTTGTCAATGGTAGGTTACGTGGGGACACTTCGGGGAGATTCACCTATTGCTCACGTCTTGGCCACAGCACGGTAGACTATATGATTACAGACATTAGCCCTTTCTCTCTCAGCTCATTCACCGTCAAGCCACTAACACCTCTGTCTGATCAATTACATTGTTCCTCAAAAGAACAGACATGGAAACAGCCACACAGTCACAGCCCAGTAAGCTGTACAACTTCAGAAATTCATACAGATAGGCCTCCCGAGTGGCGCAGTGGTCTAAGGCACTGCATCACAGTGCTAGCTGCGGCCGGGACAGGGAGACCCATGGGGCGGCGTACAATTGGCCCAGCGTTGTCCGGGTTAGGGGAGGGTTTGGCCGGCAGGGATGTCCTTGTCCCATTGTGTACTAGAGAGTCCTGTGGCTGGCCGAAAGCAGTGCCCGCTGACACGGTCACCAGGTGTACTGTATTTCCTCCGACACATTGGTGCGGCTGGCTTCCGGGTTAAGTGGGCATTGTGTCAAGAAGCAGTGCGGCTTGGTTGGGTTGCGTTGTGTTTCAGAGGACGCACGGCTCTCGACCTTTTATTTTTATTTTTTTATTTTTTAACCTTTATTTAACCAGGAAAGTCAGTTAAGAACAAATTCTTATTTTCAATGACGGCCTGGGAACAGTGGGTTAACTGCCTGTTCAGGGGCAGAACGACAGATTTGTACCTTGTCAGCTCGGGGGTTTGATCTTGCAACCTTCCGGTTACTAGTCCAACGCTCTAACCACTAGGCTACGCTGCCGCCTCTTGCAGCGATGAGACAAGACTGTAACTACCAATTGGATGCCACAAAATTGTTGAGAAAAAAATAAGAAATTCATACAGATGGGCCCAAAACAAAACAGGAGAATAGTAACCATAAAATCCAAACACTCTTAGATAACTTTCTGGAGACCACATTCACTCACAGTGAAGAAGGCATCAATCTAGCAGTAAAAACATCAACTATATATCCAGGAAACGGCAAAAGAAGCACAACTGAAATTGTTAAAAAAAAAAAAAAAAAAAGACCACATATGTGATGCCGATTGTAAAATTATAAGGAAAAAACTTCACTGCACCACAGCGGGACCTGAGACAGAGCTGCATTTCCTGACAAAATGTTAAAAACATACAACAATTAGAGAGTGTCATTTCATCAAATTTGAAACCCTTATTCAAGGTTTCAAAGACCTCTCTGATGAGAATAGGTTACCAGTCCTGTTGGGGCAGGACACAGAGAGCTGTGGGTTAGAAGCGTACTATATTGCTGCCTGCCATAAGATGAGGGACAGTGTCTGACAGACCAACCAACCTGCACATGACCTCTATGCTTATTCTCATTGTTCAATATATGGTTATTTTGACCCCTGATTATTGTTGTTACTGTTGTCTCGTTGACAATATAGATTATTATTAATTTAATCATGTTAATATTGTACATTTCCAAAGTAAGCTTTGGCAATATGTACATTGTTACCTCATGCCAATAAAGTAAACTGAATTGAAATTGAATTGAGAAAAAGAGAGCGAGAGAGAGAAAACGAGTGAGTGAGTGAGAGAGAGAGAGAGAGAGAATGTGTGTGTGTTTCTCTCTATAAACTCATATTACATGGTGTGTAACTACAGAAGGTGGGGATAATCTCTCTCAACTGCACTCTACTATACCCCCTCTCCTCCTTTATCCCTCGCTACCGATCCATCATCCACTTTTTCATTGTCCCATCATCTGTGTCCTCTCTGCTTTTCTTACCCTCCCGTTTCCTCCCAATCTGTCCTTTCTTGTTTTCATATCTTTGTCTTTCATGTTCCCTCTGTCTTCATCCATCTGCATCCTTTCATCTCCATTTTCACCTTCATCTTTCCTCCCTTTCTATCCAACCATCATCACCATCAATAGATGAAAGAAGTGACACCCTCTGTAAGTCTCTCTTCCTGCCACACGCATCTCTTTCTCTTTGTCTTTGTCCTCTTCCCTCTCTCTCCTTCCTCCTTTCCTTGCTGTCATTTCCCTTTCAACCCCTCTGCACCTCTGTCTTTCTCCATCCATCTCTCAATATGTTTATCTATTTACCTCTGTTCCTGTCATCTTTCCCCACTTTCTCTCTTTTCGCCTATCCCTTCTTTCTCTCACTCGTTTTGGACGTCAGGAGATTTATTGGACTCTACAGTTCATAAAACAAAGAGAGAGTGCGCTAAACTAAATATAACAACAGAAATGCATTCTGGGGGATAACTTAATATACCTCCTGGCCTCCCTCACTACGGAATGTTCAGGGTGTTAATAACAGACCTGTCACTACAGGTGGAAATGGAAATGTTAACAGTCCAATTTCCTATTGTTTGTTTCTTCCTGTAAACAAGTGTGCAAATAGTTTCCAGGAAGTGTTGTGGTTTGAGTCGTATCACATTATTGGGCCTTGAAACTCAACACTGACACCAGAGTGTCACGACTTCCGCCGAAGTCGGTCCCTCTCCTTGTTCGGGCGGCGTTCGGCGGTCGACGTCACTGGCCTTCTAGCCATCGCCAATCCACTTTTCATTTTCCATTTGTTTTCTCTTTGTTTTACACACCTGGTTTCAATTCCCCAATTACATGTTCATTATTTAACCCTCTGCTTTCCTGTTTTTGTTTGTAATTGTTTTATGTATTTTCGGTCCGCTATTGTGGGCTCGGTATTACCACATGTTATTGGAATATTTGAGTAAAGTTACTTGTATTACTCATCTCTGCTGTCCTGCACCTGACTCCTCTGCACCAGCTACACCCAGACCACTATACAGAGAGGGGCTTATATGAGCCATAGAGGAGGACTAGGGCAACTTGGGAGCCCATCAACAAGATGTGATCAACTTTCCGCTATAGGTACTCTAGTTATGAGTAATGAGATTATCATCAGCAACCACAACCTTTGTGGTGAAGGCTGTGAAACTAAAGGAGATGGTGAGAGCTTGGAGTTTAAATCAGGGGAAAGGGAGCAAACTGACATCATCCTTATATCCATCAGTCATCCAGTTCCTTTTCCTCCCACAGCAAGTTTTTTTTTAAGAGGCCGGGTGAGAGGGCTAGGATCGAGGATTTTGTGTGTGTGTGTGCGTGTGTGTGTGCGCGTGTGTGTGCGCGTGTTTGTGTGTGCCTGCATCAGTGTGTGTGTGTACATGCATTTATGTGTGTAATCTGGTGTCCTGGCAAGGGGCAGCGCTGCCCGCTAGGGGGATGAGTTATGTTGGTGTGGGGCTCTTGGTTCTCTGGTTCCCTGGTGCCCTGCTCTCCTGCTGCTAAGAGCTCTACATCAGATTCCCATTGAGCCGATGAAATGGACCCGGCACTGGGCCAAGCCAGAGGCTGAGACAGAGGAGGGGAACAGAGAGAGGGATGGAGTGGGAGAAGGGTGGAAGAGGAGAGGGATGGAGGAGGAGAAGGGTGAGAGGAATGGAGGGGGATGGGAGAGGAGAGCGATGGAGTGGGAGAGGATGGATGAAGAGAGGGATGACGGAGGAAATATATGGATGGAAGAAGAAAAAAAGGATAGGGATGGAGGGAGGGTGGAGAGTGATGGGGGAGGAGAGGAATAGCTAACTGTGGAGGGGGAGAGGGCTTACAGCCAGGTGCTCTGTACTGTACAACACCATCCCACCGTTATCTGAGACAGGAACAAATTAAACTGCACTTTACTCTGATAGCAACACTAAATTACTTCAATTGTTTTGCTATTGTGGCTGGTTGAGGTGTGCTTGGTTCTGGTGTGCTTGGTTCTGGTGTGCTTGGTTCTGGTGTGCTTGGTTCTGGTGTGCTTGGTTCTGGTGTGCTTGGTTCTGATGTGCTTGGTTCTGATGTTATTGCTGCCAAAGTTACCACTGGAACTGCTATTACTGCCATTGCCACAGATAATAGTTGCATTACCACTGTAACTGTGTATCATGGCCAGTACCACCTCTGTAACAGCATCGTGGACAGTACCAACACTAGAACTGCATCACGGCCAGTACCACCACTTTAACATGGCCAGTACCAACACTATATCTGTGTGTCATGGCCAGTACCAACACTGGAACTGCATCATGACCAGTACCAACACTGGAACTGTATCATGGCCAGTACCACCACTGCATCATGGTAATTACCACCACTGTAACATGGTCAGTACAACCACTGTAACTGCATCATGGCCAGTACCACCACTGTAACTGCATCATGGCCAGTACCACCACTGGAACTGTATCATGGTAATTACCACCACTGGAACTGTGCATCATGGCCAGTACCACCCCTGGAACTGTGTGTCATGGCCAGTACCACCCCTGGAACTGTGAATCATGGCCAGTACCACCCTTGGAACTGTGTGTCATGGCCAGTACCACCACTGTAATATGGCCAGTACCACCACTGTAATATGGCCAGTACCTACACTTTAATATGGCCAGTACCACCACTGGAACTGTGTGTCATGGCCAGTACCACCACTGGAACTGTGTGTCATGGCCAGTACCACCACTGGAACTGTGTGTCATGGCCAGTACCACCCCTGGAACTGTGTGTCATGGCCAATACCACCACTGGAACTGTGTGTCATGGCCAGTACCACCCCTGGAACTGTGTGTCATGGCCAATACCACCCCTGGAACTGTGTGTCATGGCCAGTACCACCACTGTAATATGGCCAGTACCACCACTGCAATATGGCCAGTACCACCACTGTAATATGGCCAGTACCAACACTGTAATATGGCCAGTACCACCACTGGATCTGTGTGTCATGGCCAGTACCACCCCTGGAACTGTGTGTCATGGCCAATACCACCACTGGAACTGTGTGTCATGGCCAGTACTACCACTGTAATATGGCCAGTACCATCACTGTAATATGGCCAGTACCAACACTGGAACTGTATCATGGCCAATACCAACACTGGAACTGTATCATGGCCAATACCACCACTGGAACTGTGTGTCATGGCCAGTACCAACACTGGAACTGTATCATGGCCAATACCAACACTGGACCTGTATCATGGCCAATACCAACACTGGAACTGTGTGTCATGGCCAATACCAACACTGGAACTGTGTGTCATGGCCAGTACCACCCCTGGAACTGTGTGTCATAGCCAATACCAACACTAGAACTGTGTGTCATGGCCAATACCACCACCGGAACTGTGTGTCATGGCCAATACCACCACTGTAATATGGCCAGTACCACCACTGTAATATGGCCAGTACCTACACTTTAATATGGCCAGTACCACCACTGGAACTGTGTGTCATGGCCAGTACCACCACTGGAACTGTGTGTCATGGCCAATACCACCACTGGAACTGTGTGTCATGGCCAGTACCACCACTGGAACTGTGTGTCATGGCCAGTACCACCCCTGGAACTGTGTGTCATGGCCAATACCACCACTGGAACTGTGTGTCATGGCCAGTACCACCCCTGGAACTGTGTGTCATGGCCAATACCACCCCTGGAACTGTGTGTCATGGCCAGTACCACCACTGTAATATGGCCAGTACCACCACTGCAATATGGCCAGTACCACCACTGTAATATGGCCAGTACCAACACTGTAATATGGCCAGTACCACCACTGGATCTGTGTGTCATGGCCAGTACCACCCCTGGAACTGTGTGTCATGGCCAATACCACCACTGGAACTGTGTGTCATGTCCAGTACTACCACTGTAATATGGCCAGTACCAACACTGTAATATGGCCAGTACCACCACTGGATCTGTGTGTCATGGCCAGTACCAACACTAGAACTGTGTGTCATGGCCAATACCACCAACCGGAACTGTGTGTCATGGCCAATACCACCACTGGAACTGTGTCATGGCCAATACCACCACTGTAATATGGCCAGTACCACCACTGTAATATGGCCAGTACCAACACTGTAATATGGCCAGTACCACCACTGGAACTGTGTGTCATGGCCAGTACCACCCCTGGAACTGTGTGTCATGGCCAATACCACCACTGGAACTGTGTGTCATGGCCAGTACCAACACTGGAACTGTATCATGGCCAATACCAACACTGGAACTGTGTGTCATGGCCAATACCAACACTGGAACTGTGTGTCATGGCCAATACCACCCCTGGAACTGTGTGTCAAGGCCAGTACCACCGCTGGAACTGTGTGTCATGGCCAGTACCACCACTGGAACTGTGTGTCATGGCCAATACCACCACTGGAACTGTGAATCATGGCCAGTACCACCCCTTGAACTGTATCATGGCCAATACCAACACTGGAACTGTGTATCATGGCCAATACCACCACTGGACCTGTGTATCATGGCCAATACCAACACTGGAACTGTATCATGGCCAATACCAACACTGGAACTGTGTGTCATGGCCAGTACCAACACTGGAACTGTATCATGGCCAATACCAACACTGGAACTATGTGTCATGGCCAATACCAACACTGGAACTGTGTGTCATGGCCAGTACCACCACTGGAACTGTGCATCATGGCCAGTACCACCCCTGGAACTGTGTGTCATGGCCAGTACCACCCGTGGAACTGTGAATCATGGCCAGTACCACCCTTGGAACTGTGTGTCATGGCCAGTAACACCCCTGGAACTGTGTGTCATGGCCAGTACCACCACTGTAATATGGCCAGTACCACCACTGTAATATGGCCAGTACCACCACTGTAATATGGCCAGTACCAACACTTTAATATGGTCAGTACCACCACTGGAACTGTGTGTCATGGCCAGTACCACCACTGGAACTGTGTGTCATGGCCAATACCACCACTGGAACTGTGTGTCATGGCCAGTACCACCACTGGAACTGTGTGTCATGGCCAGTACCACCCCTGGAACTGTGTGTCATGGCCAATACCACCACTGGAACTGTGTGTCATGGCCAGTACCACCCCTGGAACTGTGTGTCATGGCCAATACCACCCCTGGAACTGTGTGTCATGGCCAGTACCACCACTGTAATATGGCCAGTACCACCACTGCAATATGGCCAGTACCACCACTGTAATATGGCCAGTACCAACACTGTAATATGGCCAGTACCACCACTGGAACTGTGTGTCATGGCCAGTACCACCCCTGGAACTGTGTGTCATGGCCAATACCACCACTGGAACTGTGTGTCATGGCCAGTACCAACACTGGAACTGTATCATGGCCAATACCAACACTGGAACTGTGTGTCATGGCCAATACCAACACTGGAACTGTGTGTCATGGCCAATACCACCCCTGGAACTGTGTGTCAAGGCCAGTACCACCGCTGGAACTGTGTGTCATGGCCAGTACCACCCCTTGAACTGTATCATGGCCAATACCAACACTGGAACTGTGTATCATGGCCAATACCACCACTGGAACTGTGTATCATGGCCAATACCAACACTGGAACTGTATCATGGCCAATACCAACACTGGAACTGTGTGTCATGGCCAGTACCAACACTGGAACTGTATCATGGCCAATACCAACACTGGAACTATGTGTCATGGCCAATACCAACACTGGAACTGTGTGTCATGGCCAGTACCACCACTGGAACTGTGCATCATGGCCAGTACCACCCCTGGAACTGTGTGTCATGGCCAGTACCACCCGTGGAACTGTGAATCATGGCCAGTACCACCCTTGGAACTGTGTGTCATGGCCAGTACCACCCCTGGAACTGTGTGTCATGGCCAGTACCACCACTGTAATATGGCCAGTACCACCACTGTAATATGGCCAGTACCACCACTGTAATATGGCCAGTACCAACACTTTAATATGGTCAGTACCACCACTGGAACTGTGTGTCATGGCCAGTACCACCACTGGAACTGTGTGTCATGGCCAATACCACCACTGGAACTGTGTGTCATGGCCAGTACCACCAACGGAACTGTGTGTCATGGCCAGTACCACCCCTGGAACTGTGTGTCATGGCCAATACCACCACTGGAACTGTGTGTCATGGCCAGTACCACCCCTGGAACTGTGTGCCATGGCCAATACCACCCCTGGAACTGTGTGTCATGGCCAGTACCACCACTGTAATATGGCAAGTACCACCACTGCAATATGGCCAGTACCACCACTGTAATATGGCCAGTACCAACACTGTAATATGGCCAGTACCACCACTGGATCTGTGTGTCATGGCCAGTACCACCCCTGGAACTGTGTGTCATGGCCAATACCACCACTGGAACTGTGTGTCATGGCCAGTACTACCACTGTAATATGGCCAGTACCATCACTGTAATATGGCCAGTACCAACACTGGAACTGTATCATGGCCAATACCAACACTGGAACTGTATCATGGCCAATACCACCACTGGAACTGTGTGTCATGGCCAGTACCAACACTGGAACTGTATCATGGCCAATACCAATACTGGAAATGTATCATGGCCAATACCAACACTGGAACTGTGTGTCATGGCCAATACCAACACTGGAACTGTGTGTCATGGCCAGTACCACCCCTGGAACTGTGTGTCATGGCCAATACCAACACTAGAACTGTGTGTCATGGCCAATACCACCAACCGGAACTGTGTGTCATGGCCAATACCACCACTGGAACTGTGTCATGGCCAATACCACCACTGTAATATGGCCAGTACCACCACTGTAATATGGCCAGTACCAACACTGTAATATGGCCAGTACCACCACTGGAACTGTGTGTCATGGCCAGTACCACCCCTGGAACTGTGTGTCATGGCCAATACCACCACTGGAACTGTGTGTCATGGCCAGTACCAACACTGGAACTGTATCATGGCCAATACCAACACTGGAACTGTGTGTCATGGCCAATACCAACACTGGAACTGTGTGTCATGGCCAATACCACCCCTGGAACTGTGTGTCAAGGCCAGTACCACCGCTGGAACTGTGTGTCATGGCCAGTACCACCACTGGAACTGTGTGTCATGGCCAATACCACCACTGGAACTGTGTGTCATGGCCAGTACCACCCCTTGAACTGTGTGTCATGGCCAGTACCACCCCTTGAACTGTATCATGGCCAATACCACCACTGGAACTGTGTATCATGGCCAATACCAACACTGGAACTGTATCATGGCCAATACCAACACTGGAACTGTGTGTCATGGCCAGTACCAACACTGGAACTGTATCATGGCCAATACCAACACTGGAACTATGTGTCATGGCCAATACCAACACTGGAACTGTGTGTCATGGCCAGTACCACCACTGGAACTGTGCATCATGACCAGTACCACCCCTGGAACTGTGTGTCATGGCCAGTACCACCCGTGGAACTGTGAATCATGGCCAGTACCACCCTTGGAACTGTGTGTCATGGCCAGTACCACCCCTGGAACTGTGTGTCATGGCCAGTACCACCACTGTAATATGGCCAGTACCACCACTGTAATATGGCCAGTACCACCACTGTAATATGGCCAGTACCAACACTGTAATATGGTCAGTACCACCACTGGAACTGTGTGTCATGGCCAGTACCACCACTGGAACTGTGTGTCATGGCCAATACCAACACTGGAACTGTGTGTCATGGCCAGTACCACCACTGGAACTGTGTGTCATGGCCAGTACCACCCCTGGAACTGTGTGTCATGGCCAATACCACCACTGGAACTGTGTGTCATGGCCAGTACCACCCCTGGAACTGTGTGTCATGGCCAATACCACCCCTGGAACTGTGTGTCATGGCCAGTACCACCACTGTAATATGGCCAGTACCACCACTGCAATATGGCCAGTACCACCACTGTAATATGGCCAGTACCAACACTGTAATATGGCCAGTACCACCACTGGATCTGTGTGTCATGGCCAGTACCACCCCTGGAACTGTGTGTCATGGCCAATACCACCACTGGAACTGTGTGTCATGGCCAGTAGCACCCCTTGAACTGTATCATGGCCAATACCAACACTGGAACTGTGTATCATGGCTAATACCACCACTGGAACTGTGTATCATGGCCAATACCAACACTGGAACTGTATCATGTCCAATACCAACACTGGAACTGTGTGTCATGGCCAGTACCAACACTGGAACTGTATCATGGCCAATACCAACACTGGAACTATGTGCCATGGCCAATACCAACACTGGAACTGTGTGTCATGGCCAGTACCACCACTGGAACTGTGCATCATGGCCAGTACCACCCCTGGAACTGTGTGGCATGGCCAGTACCACCCGTGGAACTGTGAATCATGGCCAGTACCACCCTTGGAACTGTGTGTCATGGCCAGTACCACCCCTGGAACTGTGTGTCATGGCCAGTACCACCACTGTAATATGGCCAGTACCACCACTGTAATATGGCCAGTACCAACACTTTAATATGGTCAGTACCACCACTGGAACTGTGTGTCATGGCCAGTACCACCACTGGAACTGTGTGTCATGGCCAATACCACCACTGGAACTGTGTGTCATGGCCAGTACCACCACTGGAACTGTGTGTCATGGCCAGTACCACCCCTGGAACTGTGTGTCATGGCCAATACCACCACTGGAACTGTGTGTCATGGCCAATACCACCACTGGAACTGTGTGTCATGGCCAGTACCACCACTGGAACTGTGTGTCATGGCCAGTACCACCCCTGGAACTGTGTGTCATGGCCAGTACCACCACTGGAACTGTGTGTCATGGCCAGTACCACCCCTGGAACTGTGTGTCATGGCCAATACCACCCCTGGAACTGTGTGTCATGGCCAGTACCACCACTGTAATATGGCCAGTACCACCACTGCAATATGGCCAGTACCACCACTGTAATATGGCCAGTACCAACACTGTAATATGGCCAGTACCACCACTGTAATATGGCCAGTACCAACACTGTAATATGGCCAGTACCACCACTGGAACTGTGTGTCATGGCCAGTACCACCCCTGGAACTGTGTGTCATGGCCAATACCACCACTGGAACTGTGTGTCATGGCCAGTACCAACACTGGAACTGTATCATGGCCAATACCAACACTGGAACTGTGTGTCATGGCCAATACCAACACTGGAACTGTGTGTCATGGCCAATACCACCCCTGGAAATGTGTGTCAAGGCCAGTACCACCGCTGGAACTGTGTGTCATGGCCAGTACCACCACTGGAACTGTGTGTCATGGCCAATACCACCACTGGAACTGTGTGTCATGGCCAGTACCACCCCTTGAACTGTATCATGGCCAATACCAACACTGGAACTGTGTATCATGGCCAATACCAACACTGGAACTGTGTCATGGCCAATACCAACACTGGAACTGTGTGTCATGGCCAGTACCACCACTGGAACTGTGCATCATGGCCAGTACCACCCCTGTAATATGGCCAGTACCACCACTGTAATATGGCCAGTACCACCACTGTAATATGGCCAGTACCAACACTTTAATATGGTCAGTACCACCACTGGAACTGTGTGTCATGGCCAGTACCACCACTGGAACTGTGTGTCATGGCCAATACCACCACTGGAACTGTGTGTCATGGCCAGTACCACCACTGGAACTGTGTGTCATGGCCAGTACCACCCCTGGAACTGTGTGTCATGGCCAATACCACCACTGGAACTGTGTGTCATGGCCAGTACCACCCCTGGAACTGTGTGTCATGGCCAATACCACCCCTGGAACTGTGTGTCATGGCCAGTACCACCACTGTAATATGGCCAGTACCACCACTGCAATATGGCCAGTACCACCACTGTAATATGGCCAGTACCAACACTGTAATATGGCCAGTACCACCACTGGATCTGTGTGTCATGGCCAGTACCACCCCTGGAACTGTGTGTCATGGCCAATACCACCACTGGAACTGTGTGTCATGGCCAGTACCAACACTGGAACTGTATCATGGCCAATACCAACACTGGAACTGTGTGTCATGGCCAATACCAACACTGGAACTGTGTGTCATGGCCAATACCACCCCTGGAACTGTGTGTCAAGGCCAGTACCACCGCTGGAACTGTGTGTCATGGCCAGTACCACCACTGGAACTGTGTGTCATGGCCAATATCACCACTGGAACTGTGTGTCATGGCCAGTACCACCCCTTGAACTGTATCATGGCCAATACCACCACTGGAACTGTGTATCATGGCCAATACCAACACTGGAACTGTATCATGGCCAATACCAACACTGGAACTGTGTGTCATGGCCAGTACCAACACTGGAACTGTATCATGGCCAATACCAACACTGGAACTATGTGTCATGGCCAATACCAACACTGGAACTGTGTGTCATGGCCAGTACCACCACTGGAACTGTGCATCATGGCCAGTACCACCCCTGGAACTGTGTGTCATGGCCAGTACCACCCGTGGAACTGTGAATCATGGCCAGTACCACCCTTGGAACTGTGTGTCATGGCCAGTACCACCCCTGGAACTGTGTGTCATGGCCAGTACCACCACTGTAATATGGCCAGTACCACCACTGTAATATGGCCAGTACCACCACTGTAATATGGCCAGTACCAACACTTTAATATGGTCAGTACCACCACTGGAACTGTGTGTCATGGCCAGTACCACCACTGGAACTGTGTGTCATGGCCAATACCACCACTGGAACTGTGTGTCATGGCCAGTACCACCACTGGAACTGTGTGTCATGGCCAGTACCACCCCTGGAACTGTGTGTCATGGCCAATACCACCACTGGAACTGTGTGTCATGGCCAGTACCACCCCTGGAACTGTGTGTCATGGCCAATACCACCCCTGGAACTGTGTGTCATGGCCAGTACCACCACTGTAATATGGCCAGTACCACCACTGCAATATGGCCAGTACCACCACTGTAATATGGCCAGTACCAACACTGTAATATGGCCAGTACCACCACTGGATCTGTGTGTAATGGCCAGTACCACCCCTGGAACTGTGTGTCATGGCCAATACCACCACTGGAACTGTGTGTCATGGCCAGTACCACCCCTTGAACTGTATCATGGCCAATACCAACACTGGAACTGTGTATCATGGCCAATACCAACACTGGAACTGTATCATGGCCAATACCAACACTGGAACTGTGTGTCATGGCCAGTACCAACACTGGAACTGTATCATGGCCAATACCAACACTGGAACTATGTGTCATGGCCAATACCAACACTGGAACTGTGTGTCATGGCCAGTACCACCACTGGAACTGTCTATCATGGCCAATACACCACTGGACCTGTGTATCATGGCCAATACCACCACTGGAACTGTATCATGGCCAATACCACCACTGGAACTGTATCATGGCCAATAACAACACTGGAACTGTGTGTCATGGCCAGTACCACTACTGGAACTGTGCACCATGGCCAGTACCACCCTTGGAACTGTGTGTCATGGCCAGTACCACCCCTGGAACTGTGTGTCATGGCCAGTACCACCACTGTAATATGGCCAGTACCACCACTGTAATATGGCCAGTACCAACACTTTAATATGGTCAGTACCACCACTGGAACTGTGTGTCATGGCCAGTACCACCACTGGAACTGTGTGTCATGGCCAATACCACCACTGGAACTGTGTGTCATGGCCAGTACCACCACTGGAACTGTGTGTCATGGCCAGTACCACCCCTGGAACTGTGTGTCATGGCCAATACCACCACTGGAACTGTGTGTCATGGCCAATACCACCACTGGAACTGTGTGTCATGGCCAGTACCACCACTGGAACTGTGTGTCATGGCCAGTACCAACACTGGAACTGTGTGTCATGGCCAGTACCACCACTGGAACTGTGCATCATGGCCAGTACCACCCCTGGAACTGTGTGTCATGGCCAGTACCACCCGTGGAACTGTGAATCATGGCCAGTACCACCCTTGGAACTGTGTGTCATGGCCAGTACCACCCCTGGAACTGTGTGTCATGGCCAATACCACCACTGGAACTGTGTGTCATGGCCAGTACCACCCCTGGAACTGTGTGTCATGGCCAATACCACCCCTGGAACTGTGTGTCATGGCCAGTACCACCACTGTAATATGGCCAGTACCACCACTGCAATATGGCCAGTACCACCACTGTAATATGGCCAGTACCAACACTGTAATATGGCCAGTACCACCACTGTAATATGGCCAGTACCAACACTGTAATATGGCCAGTACCACCACTGGAACTGTGTGTCATGGCCAGTACCACCCCTGGAACTGTGTGTCTTGGCCAATACCACCACTGGAACGGTGTGTCATGGCCAGTACCAACACTGGAACTGTATCATGGCCAATACCAACACTGGAACTGTGTGTCATGGCCAATACCAACACTGGAACTGTGTGTCATGGCCAATACCACCCCTGGAAATGTGTGTCAAGGCCAGTACCACCGCTGGAACTGTGTGTCATGGCCAGTACCACCACTGGAACTGTGTGTCATGGCCAATACCACCACTGGAACTGTGTGTCATGGCCAGTACCACCCCTTGAACTGTATCATGGCCAATACCAACACTGGAACTGTGTATCATGGCCAATACCACCACTGGAACTGTGTATCATGGCCAATACCAACACTGGAACTGTATCATGGCCAATACCAACACTGGAACTGTGTGTCATGGCCAGTACCAACACTGGAACTGTATCATGGCCAATACCAACACTGGAACTATGTGTCATGGCCAATACCAACACTGGAACTGTGTGTCATGGCCAGTACCACCACTGGAACTGTGCATCATGGCCAGTACCACCCCTGGAACTGTGTGTCATGGCCAGTACCACCCGTGGAACTGTGAATCATGGCCAGTACCACCCTTGGAACTGTGTGCCATGGCCAGTACCACCCCTGGAACTGTGTGTCATGGCCAGTACCACCACTGTAATATGGCCAGTACCACCACTGTAATATGGCCAGTACCACCACTGTAATATGGCCAGTACCAACACTTTAATATGGTCAGTACCACCACTGGAACTGTGTGTCATGGCCAGTACCACCACTGGAACTGTGTGTCATGGCCAATACCACCACTGGAACTGTGTGTCATGGCCAGTACCACCACTGGAACTGTGTGTCATGGCCAGTACCACCCCTGGAACTGTGTGTCATGGCCAATACCACCACTGAAACTGTGTGTCATGGCCAGTACCACCCCTGGAACTGTGTGTCATGGCCAATACCACCCCTGGAACTGTGTGTCATGGCCAGTACCACCACTGTAATATGGCCAGTACCACCACTGCAATATGGCCAGTACCACCACTGTAATATGGCCAGTACCAACACTGTAATATGGCCAGTACCACCACTGGATCTGTGTGTCATGGCCAGTACCACCCCTGGAACTGTGTGTCATGGCCAATACCACCACTGGAACTGTGTGTCATGGCCAGTACCAACACTGGAACTGTATCATGGCCAATACCAACACTGGAACTGTGTGTCATGGCCAATACCAACACTGGAACTGTGTGTCATGGCCAATACCACCCCTGGAACTGTGTGTCAAGGCCAGTACCACCGCTGGAACTGTGTGTCATGGCCAGTACCACCACTGGAACTGTGTGTCATGGCCAATATCACCACTGGAACTGTGTGTCATGGCCAGTACCACCCCTTGAACTGTATCATGGCCAATACCACCACTGGAACTGTGTATCATGGCCAATACCAACACTGGAACTGTATCATGGCCAATACCAACACTGGAACTGTGTGTCATGGCCAGTACCAACACTGGAACTGTATCATGGCCAATACCAACACTGGAACTATGTGTCATGGCCAATACCAACACTGGAACTGTGTGTCATGGCCAGTACCACCACTGGAACTGTGCATCATGGCCAGTACCACCCCTGGAACTGTGTGTCATGGCCAGTACCACCCGTGGAACTGTGAATCATGGCCAGTACCACCCTTGGAACTGTGTGTCATGGCCAGTACCACCCCTGGAACTGTGTGTCATGGCCAGTACCACCACTGTAATATGGCCAGTACCACCACTGTAATATGGCCAGTACCACCACTGTAATATGGCCAGTACCAACACTTTAATATGGTCAGTACCACCACTGGAACTGTGTGTCATGGCCAGTACCACCACTGGAACTGTGTGTCATGGCCAATACCACCACTGGAACTGTGTGTCATGGCCAGTACCACCACTGGAACTGTGTGTCATGGCCAGTACCACCCCTGGAACTGTGTGTCATGGCCAATACCACCACTGGAACTGTGTGTCATGGCCAGTACCACCCCTGGAACTGTGTGTCATGGCCAATACCACCCCTGGAACTGTGTGTCATGGCCAGTACCACCACTGTAATATGGCCAGTACCACCACTGCAATATGGCCAGTACCACCACTGTAATATGGCCAGTACCACCACTGGATCTGTGTGTAATGGCCAGTACCACCCCTGGAACTGTGTGTCATGGCCAATACCACCACTGGAACTGTGTGTCATGGCCAGTACCACCCCTTGAACTGTATCATGGCCAATACCAACACTGGAACTGTGTATCATGGCCAATACCAACACTGGAACTGTATCATGGCCAATACCAACACTGGAACTGTGTGTCATGGCCAGTACCAACACTGGAACTGTATCATGGCCAATACCAACACTGGAACTATGTGTCATGGCCAATACCAACACTGGAACTGTGTGTCATGGCCAGTACCACCACTGGAACTGTCTATCATGGCCAATACACCACTGGAACTGTGTATCATGGCCAATACCACCACTGGAACTGTATCATGGCCAATACCACCACTGGAACTGTATCATGGCCAATACCAACACTGGAACTGTGTGTCATGGCCAGTACCACTACTGGAACTGTGCACCATGGCCAGTACCACCCCTGGAACTGTGTGTCATGGCCAGTACCACCCCTGGAACTGTGTCATGGCCAATACCACCACTGTAATATGGCCAGTACCACCACTGTAATATGGCCAGTACCAACACTGTAATATGGCCAGTACCACCACTGGAACTGTGTGTCATGGCCAGTACCACCCCTGGAACTGTGTGTCATGGCCAATACCACCACTGGAACTGTGTGTCATGGCCAGTACCAACACTGGAACTGTATCATGGCCAATACCAACACTGGAACTGTGTGTCATGGCCAATACCAACACTGGAACTGTGTGTCATGGCCAATACCACCCCTGGAACTGTGTGTCATGGCCAGTACCACCCCTGGAACTGTGCATCATGGCCAGTACCACCCCTGGAACTGTGTGTCATGGCCAGTACCACCCCTGGAACTGTGAATCATGGCCAGTACCACCCTTGGAACTGTGTGTCATGGCCAGTACCACCCCTGGAACTGTGTGTCATGGCCAGTACCAACACTTTAATATGGCCAGTACCACCACTGGAACTGTGTGTCATGGCCAGTACCAACACTGGAACTGTGTGTCATGGCCAATACCACCACTGGAACTGTGTGTCATGGCCAGTACCACCACTGGAACTGTGTGTCATGGCCAGTACCACCCCTGGAACTGTGTGTCATGGCCAATACCACCACTGGAACTGTGTGTCATGGCCAGTACCACCCCTGGAACTGTGTGTCATGGCCAATACCACCCCTGGAACTGTGTGTCATGGCCAGTACCACCACTGTAATATGGCCAGTATCACCACTGCAATATAGCCAGTACCACCACTGTAATATGGCCAGTACCAACACTGTAATATGGCCAGTACCACCACTGGAACTGTGTGTCATGGCCAGTACCACCCCTGGAACTGTGTGTCATGGCCAATACCACCACTGGAACTGTGTGTCATGGCCAATACCAACACTGGAACTGTGTGTCATGGCCAGTACCAACACTGGAACTGTATCATGGCCAATACCAACACTGGAACTATGTGTCATGGCCAATACCAACACTGGAACTGTGTGTCATGGCCAGTACCACCACTGGAACTGTGTATCATGGCCAATACACCACTGGAACTGTGTATCATGGCCAATACCACCACTGGAACTGTATCATGGCCAATACCAACACTGGAACTGTGTGTCATGGCCAGTACCAACACTGGAACTGTGTGTCATTGCCACTACCACCACTGGAACTGTGTGTCATGGCCAGTACCACCAGTGGAACTGTGTGTCATGGCCACTACCACCCCTGGAAATGTGTGTCATGGCCAGCACCACCCTGGAACTGTGTGTAATGGCCAGTACGACTACTGGAACTGTGTGTCATGGCCAGTACCACCACTGGAACTGTGTGTCATGGCCAGTACCACCCCTTGAACTGTATCATGGCCAATACCAACACTGGAACTGTGTATCATGGTCAATACCACCCCTGGAACTGTGTGTCATGGCCAATACCACCACTGGAACTGTGTGTCATGGCCAATACCACCACTGGACCTGTGTGTCATGGCCAATACCAACACTGGAACTGTGTGTCATGGCCAGTACCAACACTGGAACTGTGTATCATGGCCAAACCACCACTGGAACTGTTTGTCATGGCCAGTACCACCACTGGAACTGTCTATCATGGCCAATACACCACTGGACCTGTGTATCATGGCCAATACCACCACTGGAACTGTATCATGGCCAATACCACCACTGGAACTGTATCATGGCCAATAACAACACTGGAACTGTGTGTCATGGCCAGTACCACTACTGGAACTGTGCATCATGGCCAGTACCACCCCTGGAACTGTGTGTCATGGCCAGTACCACCCCTGGAACTGTGCATCATGGCCAGTACCACCCCTGGAACTGTGTGTCATGGCCAGTACCACCCCTGGAACTGTGAATCATGGCCAGTACCACCCTTGGAACTGTGTGTCATGGCCAGTACCACCCCTGGAACTGTGTGTCATGGCCAGTACCACCACTGTAATATGGCCAGTACCACCACTGTAATATGGCCAGTACCAACACTTTAATATGGCCAGTACCACCACTGGAACTGTGTGTCATGGCCAGTACCATCACTGGAACTGTGTGTCATGGCCAATACCACCACTGGAACTGTGTGTCATGGCCAGTACCACCACTGGAACTGTGTGTCATGGCCAGTACCACCCCTGGAACTGTGTGTCATGGCCAATAACACCACTGGAACTGTGTGTCATGGCCAGTACCACCCCTGGAACTGTGTGTCATGGCCAATACCACCCCTGGAACTGTGTGTCATGGCCATTACCACCACTGTAATATGGCCAGTACCACCACTGCAATATGGCCAGTACCACCACTGTAATATGGCCAGTACCAACACTGTAATATGGCCAGTACCACCAATGGAACTGTGTGTCATGGCCAGTACCACCCCTGGAACTGTGTGTCATGGCCAATACCACCACTGGAACTGTGTGTCATGGCCAATACCAACACTGGAACTGTGTGTCATGGCCAGTACCAACACTGGAACTGTATCATGGCCAATACCAACACTGGAACTATGTGTCATGGCCAATACCAACACTGGAACTGTGTGTCATGGCCAGTACCACCACTGGAACTGTGTATCATGGCCAATACACCACTGGAACTGTGTATCATGGCCAATACCACCACTGGAACTGTATCATGGCCAATACCAAAACTGGAACTGTGTGTCATGGCCAATACCACCCCTGGAACTGTGTGTCAAGGCCAGTACCACCGCTGGAACTGTGTGTCATGGCCAGTACCACCACTGGAACTGTGTGTCATGGCCAATATCACCACTGGAACTGTGTGTCATGGCCAGTACCACCCCTTGAACTGTATCATGGCCAATACCACCACTGGAACTGTGTATCATGGCCAATACCAACACTGGAACTGTATCATGGCCAATACCAACACTGGAACTGTGTGTCATGGCCAGTACCAACACTGGAACTGTATCATGGCCAATACCAACACTGGAACTATGTGTCATGGCCAATACCAACACTGGAACTGTGTGTCATGGCCAGTACCACCACTGGAACTGTGCATCATGGCCAGTACCACCCCTGGAACTGTGTGTCATGGCCAGTACCACCTGTGGAACTGTGAATCATGGCCAGTACCACCCCTGGAACTGTGTGTCATGGCCAGTACCACCACTGTAATATGGCCAGTACCACCACTGTAATATGGCCAGTACCACCACTGTAATATGGCCAGTACCAACACTTTAATATGGTCAGTACCACCACTGGAACTGTGTGTCATGGCCAGTACCACCACTGGAACTGTGTGTCATGGCCAATACCACCACTGGAACTGTGTGTCATGGCCAGTACCACCACTGGAACTGTGTGTCATGGCCAGTACCACCCCTGGAACTGTGTGTCATGGCCAATACCACCACTGGAACTGTGTGTCATGGCCAGTACCACCCCTGGAACTGTGTGTCATGGCCAATACCACCCCTGGAACTGTGTGTCATGGCCAGTACCACCACTGTAATATGGCCAGTACCACCACTGCAATATGGCCAGTACCACCACTGTAATATGGCCAGTACCAACACTGTAATATGGCCAGTACCACCACTGGATCTGTGTGTAATGGCCAGTACCACCCCTGGAACTGTATCATGGCCAATACCAACACTGGAACTATGTGTCATGGCCAATACCAACACTGGAACTGTATCATGGCCAATACCAACACTGGAACTGTGTGTCATGGCCAGTACCACTACTGGAACTGTGCACCATGGCCAGTACCACCCCTGGAACTGTGTGTCATGGCCAGTACCACCCCTGGAACTGTGTCATGGCCAATACCACCACTGTAATATGGCCAGTACCACCACTGTAATATGGCCAGTACCAACACTGTAATATGGCCAGTACCACCACTGGAACTGTGTGTCATGGCCAGTACCACCCCTGGAACTGTGTGTCATGGCCAATACCACCACTGGAACTGTGTGTCATGGCCAGTACCAACACTGGAACTGTATCATGGCCAATACCAACACTGGAACTGTGTGTCATGGCCAATACCAACACTGGAACTGTGTGTCATGGCCAATACCACCCCTGGAACTGTGTGTCATGGCCAGTACCACCCCTGGAACTGTGCATCATGGCCAGTACCACCCCTGGAACTGTGTGTCATGGCCAGTACCACCCCTGGAACTGTGAATCATGGCCAGTACCACCCTTGGAACTGTGTGTCATGGCCAGTACCACCCCTGGAACTGTGTGTCATGGCCAGTACCAACACTTTAATATGGCCAGTACCACCACTGGAACTGTGTGTCATGGCCAGTACCACCACTGGAACTGTGTGTCATGGCCAATACCACCACTGGAACTGTGTGTCATGGCCAGTACCACCACTGGAACTGTGTGTCATGGCCAGTACCACCCCTGGAACTGTGTGTCATGGCCAATACCACCACTGGAACTGTGTGTCATGGCCAGTACCACCCCTGGAACTGTGTGTCATGGCCAATACCACCCCTGGAACTGTGTGTCATGGCCAGTACCACCACTGTAATATGGCCAGTATCACCACTGCAATATAGCCAGTACCACCACTGTAATATGGCCAGTACCAACACTGTAATATGGCCAGTACCACCACTGGAACTGTGTGTCATGGCCAGTACCACCCCTGGAACTGTGTGTCATGGCCAATACCACCACTGGAACTGTGTGTCATGGCCAATACCAACACTGGAACTGTGTGTCATGGCCAGTACCACCCCTGGAACTGTGTGTCATGGCCAATACCACCACTGAAACTGTGTGTCATGGCCAGTACCACCCCTGGAACTGTGTGTCATGGCCAATACCACCCCTGGAACTGTGTGTCATGGCCAGTACCACCACTGTAATATGGCCAGTACCACCACTGCAATATGGCCAGTACCACCACTGTAATATGGCCAGTACCAACACTGTAATATGGCCAGTACCACCACTGGATCTGTGTGTCATGGCCAGTACCACCCCTGGAACTGTGTGTCATTGCCAATACCACCACTGGAACTGTGTGTCATGGCCAGTACCAACACTGGAACTGTATCATGGCCAATACCAACACTGGAACTGTGTGTCATGGCCAATACCAACACTGGAACTGTGTGTCATGGCCAATACCACCCCTGGAACTGTGTGTCAAGGCCAGTACCACCGCTGGAACTGTGTGTCATGGCCAGTACCACCACTGGAACTGTGTGTCATGGCCAATATCACCACTGGAACTGTGTGTCATGGCCAGTACCACCCCTTGAACTGTATCATGGCCAATACCACCACTGGAACTGTGTATCATGGCCAATACCAACACTGGAACTGTATCATGGCCAATACCAACACTGGAACTGTGTGTCATGGCCAGTACCAACACTGGAACTGTATCATGGCCAATACCAACACTGGAACTATGTGTCATGGCCAATACCAACACTGGAACTGTGTGTCATGGCCAGTACCACCACTGGAACTGTGCATCATGGCCAGTACCACCCCTGGAACTGTGTGTCATGGCCAGTACCACCCGTGGAACTGTGAATCATGGCCAGTACCACCCTTGGAACTGTGTGTCATGGCCAGTACCACCCCTGGAACTGTGTGTCATGGCCAGTACCACCACTGTAATATGGCCAGTACCACCACTGTAATATGGCCAGTACCACCACTGTAATATGGCCAGTACCAACACTTTAATATGGTCAGTACCACCACTGGAACTGTGTGTCATGGCCAGTACCACCACTGGAACTGTGTGTCATGGCCAATACCACCACTGGAACTGTGTGTCATGGCCAGTACCACCACTGGAACTGTGTGTCATGGCCAGTACCACCCCTGGAACTGTGTGTCATGGCCAATACCACCACTGGAACTGTGTGTCATGGCCAGTACCACCCCTGGAACTGTGTGTCATGGCCAATACCACCCCTGGAACTGTGTGTCATGGCCAGTACCACCACTGTAATATGGCCAGTACCACCACTGCAATATGGCCAGTACCACCACTGTAATATGGCCAGTACCAACACTGTAATATGGCCAGTACCACCACTGGATCTGTGTGTAATGGCCAGTACCACCCCTGGAACTGTGTGTCATGGCCAATACCACCACTGGAACTGTGTGTCATGGCCAGTACCACCCCTTGAACTGTATCATGGCCAATACCAACACTGGAACTGTGTATCATGGCCAATACCAACACTGGAACTGTATCATGGCCAATACCAACACTGGAACTGTGTGTCATGGCCAGTACCAACACTGGAACTGTATCATGGCCAATACCAACACTGGAACTATGTGTCATGGCCAATACCAACACTGGAACTGTGTGTCATGGCCAGTACCACCACTGGAACTGTCTATCATGGCCAATACACCACTGGAACTGTGTATCATGGCCAATACCACCACTGGAACTGTATCATGGCCAATACCACCACTGGAACTGTATCATGGCCAATACCAACACTGGAACTGTGTGTCATGGCCAGTACCACTACTGGAACTGTGCACCATGGCCAGTACCACCCCTGGAACTGTGTGTCATGGCCAGTACCACCCCTGGAACTGTGTCATGGCCAATACCACCACTGTAATATGGCCAGTACCACCACTGTAATATGGCCAGTACCAACACTGTAATATGGCCAGTACCACCACTGGAACTGTGTGTCATGGCCAGTACCACCCCTGGAACTGTGTGTCATGGCCAATACCACCACTGGAACTGTGTGTCATGGCCAGTACCAACACTGGAACTGTATCATGGCCAATACCAACACTGGAACTGTGTGTCATGGCCAATACCAACACTGGAACTGTGTGTCATGGCCAATACCACCCCTGGAACTGTGTGTCATGGCCAGTACCACCCCTGGAACTGTGCATCATGGCCAGTACCACCCCTGGAACTGTGTGTCATGGCCAGTACCACCCCTGGAACTGTGAATCATGGCCAGTACCACCCTTGGAACTGTGTGTCATGGCCAGTACCACCCCTGGAACTGTGTGTCATGGCCAGTACCAACACTTTAATATGGCCAGTACCACCACTGGAACTGTGTGTCATGGCCAGTACCAACACTGGAACTGTGTGTCATGGCCAATACCACCACTGGAACTGTGTGTCATGGCCAGTACCACCACTGGAACTGTGTGTCATGGCCAGTACCACCCCTGGAACTGTGTGTCATGGCCAATACCACCACTGGAACTGTGTGTCATGGCCAGTACCACCCCTGGAACTGTGTGTCATGGCCAATACCACCCCTGGAACTGTGTGTCATGGCCAGTACCACCACTGTAATATGGCCAGTATCACCACTGCAATATAGCCAGTACCACCACTGTAATATGGCCAGTACCAACACTGTAATATGGCCAGTACCACCACTGGAACTGTGTGTCATGGCCAGTACCACCCCTGGAACTGTGTGTCATGGCCAATACCACCACTGGAACTGTGTGTCATGGCCAATACCAACACTGGAACTGTGTGTCATGGCCAGTACCAACACTGGAACTGTATCATGGCCAATACCAACACTGGAACTATGTGTCATGGCCAATACCAACACTGGAACTGTGTGTCATGGCCAGTACCACCACTGGAACTGTGTATCATGGCCAATACACCACTGGAACTGTGTATCATGGCCAATACCACCACTGGAACTGTATCATGGCCAATACCAACACTGGAACTGTGTGTCATGGCCAGTACCAACACTGGAACTGTGTGTCATTGCCACTACCACCACTGGAACTGTGTGTCATGGCCAGTACCACCAGTGGAACTGTGTGTCATGGCCACTACCACCCCTGGAAATGTGTGTCATGGCCAGCACCACCCTGGAACTGTGTGTAATGGCCAGTACGACTACTGGAACTGTGTGTCATGGCCAGTACCACCACTGGAACTGTGTGTCATGGCCAGTACCACCCCTTGAACTGTATCATGGCCAATACCAACACTGGAACTGTGTATCATGGTCAATACCACCCCTGGAACTGTGTGTCATGGCCAATACCACCACTGGAACTGTGTGTCATGGCCAATACCACCACTGGACCTGTGTGTCATGGCCAATACCAACACTGGAACTGTGTGTCATGGCCAGTACCAACACTGGAACTGTGTATCATGGCCAAACCACCACTGGAACTGTTTGTCATGGCCAGTACCACCACTGGAACTGTCTATCATGGCCAATACACCACTGGACCTGTGTATCATGGCCAATACCACCACTGGAACTGTATCATGGCCAATACCACCACTGGAACTGTATCATGGCCAATAACAACACTGGAACTGTGTGTCATGGCCAGTACCACTACTGGAACTGTGCATCATGGCCAGTACCACCCCTGGAACTGTGTGTCATGGCCAGTACCACCCCTGGAACTGTGGCATCATGGCCAGTACCACCCCTGGAACTGTGTGTCATGGCCAGTACCACCCCTGGAACTGTGAATCATGGCCAGTACCACCCTTGGAACTGTGTGTCATGGCCAGTACCACCCCTGGAACTGTGTGTCATGGCCAGTACCACCACTGTAATATGGCCAGTACCACCACTGTAATATGGCCAGTACCAACACTTTAATATGGCCAGTACCACCACTGGAACTGTGTGTCATGGCCAGTACCATCACTGGAACTGTGTGTCATGGCCAATACCACCACTGGAACTGTGTGTCATGGCCAGTACCACCACTGGAACTGTGTGTCATGGCCAGTACCACCCCTGGAACTGTGTGTCATGGCCAATAACACCACTGGAACTGTGTGTCATGGCCAGTACCACCCCTGGAACTGTGTGTCATGGCCAATACCACCCCTGGAACTGTGTGTCATGGCCATTACCACCACTGTAATATGGCCAGTACCACCACTGCAATATGGCCAGTACCACCACTGTAATATGGCCAGTACCAACACTGTAATATGGCCAGTACCACCAATGGAACTGTGTGTCATGGCCAGTACCACCCCTGGAACTGTGTGTCATGGCCAATACCACCACTGGAACTGTGTGTCATGGCCAATACCAACACTGGAACTGTGTGTCATGGCCAGTACCA
This sequence comes from Oncorhynchus kisutch, assembly GCF_002021735.2. Lineage (NCBI taxonomy): Eukaryota > Metazoa > Chordata > Actinopteri > Salmoniformes > Salmonidae > Oncorhynchus > Oncorhynchus kisutch. Next base: position 20,493,222 of record NC_034191.2, on the reverse strand, counting down.
ACACTGGAACTGTATCATGGCCAATACCAACACTGGAACTATGTGTCATGGCCAATACCAACACTGGAACTGTGTGTCATGGCCAGTACCACCACTGGAACTGTGTATCATGGCCAATACACCACTGGAACTGTGTATCATGGCCAATACCACCACTGGAACTGTATCATGGCCAATACCAAAACTGGAACTGTGTGTCATGGCCAATACCACCCCTGGAACTGTGTGTCAAGGCCAGTACCACCGCTGGAACTGTGTGTCATGGCCAGTACCACCACTGGAACTGTGTGTCATGGCCAATATCACCACTGGAACTGTGTGTCATGGCCAGTACCACCCCTTGAACTGTATCATGGCCAATACCACCACTGGAACTGTGTATCATGGCCAATACCAACACTGGAACTGTATCATGGCCAATACCAACACTGGAACTGTGTGTCATGGCCAGTACCAACACTGGAACTGTATCATGGCCAATACCAACACTGGAACTATGTGTCATGGCCAATACCAACACTGGAACTGTGTGTCATGGCCAGTACCACCACTGGAACTGTGCATCATGGCCAGTACCACCCCTGGAACTGTGTGTCATGGCCAGTACCACCTGTGGAACTGTGAATCATGGCCAGTACCACCCCTGGAACTGTGTGTCATGGCCAGTACCACCACTGTAATATGGCCAGTACCACCACTGTAATATGGCCAGTACCACCACTGTAATATGGCCAGTACCAACACTTTAATATGGTCAGTACCACCACTGGAACTGTGTGTCATGGCCAGTACCACCACTGGAACTGTGTGTCATGGCCAATACCACCACTGGAACTGTGTGTCATGGCCAGTACCACCACTGGAACTGTGTGTCATGGCCAGTACCACCCCTGGAACTGTGTGTCATGGCCAATACCACCACTGGAACTGTGTGTCATGGCCAGTACCACCCCTGGAACTGTGTGTCATGGCCAATACCACCCCTGGAACTGTGTGTCATGGCCAGTACCACCACTGTAATATGGCCAGTACCACCACTGCAATATGGCCAGTACCACCACTGTAATATGGCCAGTACCAACACTGTAATATGGCCAGTACCACCACTGGATCTGTGTGTAATGGCCAGTACCACCCCTGGAACTGTATCATGGCCAATACCAACACTGGAACTATGTGTCATGGCCAATACCAACACTGGAACTGTATCATGGCCAATACCAACACTGGAACTGTGTGTCATGGCCAGTACCACTACTGGAACTGTGCACCATGGCCAGTACCACCCCTGGAACTGTGTGTCATGGCCAGTACCACCCCTGGAACTGTGTCATGGCCAATACCACCACTGTAATATGGCCAGTACCACCACTGTAATATGGCCAGTACCAACACTGTAATATGGCCAGTACCACCACTGGAACTGTGTGTCATGGCCAGTACCACCCCTGGAACTGTGTGTCATGGCCAATACCACCACTGGAACTGTGTGTCATGGCCAGTACCAACACTGGAACTGTATCATGGCCAATACCAACACTGGAACTGTGTGTCATGGCCAATACCAACACTGGAACTGTGTGTCATGGCCAATACCACCCCTGGAACTGTGTGTCATGGCCAGTACCACCCCTGGAACTGTGCATCATGGCCAGTACCACCCCTGGAACTGTGTGTCATGGCCAGTACCACCCCTGGAACTGTGAATCATGGCCAGTACCACCCTTGGAACTGTGTGTCATGGCCAGTACCACCCCTGGAACTGTGTGTCATGGCCAGTACCAACACTTTAATATGGCCAGTACCACCACTGGAACTGTGTGTCATGGCCAGTACCACCACTGGAACTGTGTGTCATGGCCAATACCACCACTGGAACTGTGTGTCATGGCCAGTACCACCACTGGAACTGTGTGTCATGGCCAGTACCACCCCTGGAACTGTGTGTCATGGCCAATACCACCACTGGAACTGTGTGTCATGGCCAGTACCACCCCTGGAACTGTGTGTCATGGCCAATACCACCCCTGGAACTGTGTGTCATGGCCAGTACCACCACTGTAATATGGCCAGTATCACCACTGCAATATAGCCAGTACCACCACTGTAATATGGCCAGTACCAACACTGTAATATGGCCAGTACCACCACTGGAACTGTGTGTCATGGCCAGTACCACCCCTGGAACTGTGTGTCATGGCCAATACCACCACTGGAACTGTGTGTCATGGCCAATACCAACACTGGAACTGTGTGTCATGGCCAGTACCAACACTGGAACTGTATCATGGCCAATACCAACACTGGAACTATGTGTCATGGCCAATACCAACACTGGAACTGTGTGTCATGGCCAGTACCACCACTGGAACTGTGTATCATGGCCAATACACCACTGGAACTGTGTATCATGGCCAATACCACCACTGGAACTGTATCATGGCCAATACCAACACTGGAACTGTGTGTCATGGCCAGTACCACCACTGGAACTGTGTGTCATTGCCAGTACCACCACTGGAACTGTGTGTCATGGCCAGTACCACCACTGGAACTGTGTGTCATGGCCAGTACCACCCCTGGAACTGTGTGTCATGGCCAATACCACCACTGGAACTGTGTGTCATGGCCAGTACCACCCCTGGAACTGTGTGTCATGGCCAATACCACCCCTGGAACTGTGTGTCATGGCCAGTACCACCACTGTAATATGGCCAGTACCACCACTGCAATATGGCCAGTACCACCACTGTAATATGGCCAGTACCAACACTGTAATATGGCCAGTACCACCACTGGATCTGTGTGTAATGGCCAGTACCACCCCTGGAACTGTATCATGGCCAATACCAACACTGGAACTATGTGTCATGGCCAATACCAACACTGGAACTGTGTGTCATGGCCAGTACCACCACTGGAACTGTCTATCATGGCCAATACACCACTGGAACTGTGTATCATGGCCAATACCACCACTGGAACTGTATCATGGCCAATACCACCACTGGAACTGTATCATGGCCAATACCAACACTGGAACTGTGTGTCATGGCCAGTACCACTACTGGAACTGTGCACCATGGCCAGTACCACCCCTGGAACTGTGTGTCATGGCCAGTACCACCCCTGGAACTGTGTCATGGCCAATACCACCACTGTAATATGGCCAGTACCACCACTGTAATATGGCCAGTACCAACACTGTAATATGGCCAGTACCACCACTGGAACTGTATGTCATGGCCAGTACCACCCCTGGAACTGTGTGTCATGGCCAATACCACCACTGGAACTGTGTGTCATGGCCAGTACCAACACTGGAACTGTATCATGGCCAATACCAACACTGGAACTGTGTGTCATGGCCAATACCAACACTGGAACTGTGTGTCATGGCCAATACCACCCCTGGAACTGTGTGTCATGGCCAGTACCACCCCTGGAACTGTGCATCATGGCCAGTACCACCCCTGGAACTGTGTGTCATGGCCAGTACCACCCCTGGAACTGTGAATCATGGCCAGTACAACCCTTGGAACTGTGTGTCATGGCCAGTACCACCCCTGGAACTGTGTGTCATGGCCAGTACCAACACTTTAATATGGCCAGTACCACCACTGGAACTGTGTGTCATGGCCAGTACCACCACTGGAACTGTGTGTCATGGCCAATAGCACCACTGGAACTGTGTGTCATGGCCAGTACCACCACTGGAACTGTGTGTCATGGCCAGTACCACCCCTGGAACTGTGTGTCATGGCCAATACCACCACTGAAACTGTGTGTCATGGCCAGTACCACCCCTGGAACTGTGTGTCATGGCCAATACCACCCCTGGAACTGTGTGTCATGGCCAGTACCAGCACTGTAATATGGCCAGTACCACCACTGCAATATGGCCAGTACCACCACTGTAATATGGCCAGTACCAACACTGTAATATGGCCAGTACCACCACTGGATCTGTGTGTCATGGCCAGTACCACCCCTGGAACTGTGTGTCATTGCCAATACCACCACTGGAACTGTGTGTCATGGCCAGTACCAACACTGGAACTGTATCATGGCCAATACCAACACTGGAACTGTGTGTCATGGCCAATACCAACACTGGAACTGTGTGTCATGGCCAATACCACCCCTGGAACTGTGTGTCAAGGCCAGTACCACCGCTGGAACTGTGTGTCATGGCCAGTACCACCACTGGAACTGTGTGTCATGGCCAATATCACCACTGGAACTGTGTGTCATGGCCAGTACCACCCCTTGAACTGTATCATGGCCAATACCACCACTGGAACTGTGTATCATGGCCAATACCAACACTGGAACTGTATCATGGCCAATACCAACACTGGAACTGTGTGTCATGGCCAGTACCAACACTGGAACTGTATCATGGCCAATACCAACACTGGAACTATGTGTCATGGCCAATACCAACACTGGAACTGTGTGTCATGGCCAGTACCACCACTGGAACTGTGCATCATGGCCAGTACCACCCCTGGAACTGTGTGTCATGGCCAGTACCACCCGTGGAACTGTGAATCATGGCCAGTACCACCCTTGGAACTGTGTGTCATGGCCAGTACCACCCCTGGAACTGTGTGTCATGGCCAGTACCACCACTGTAATATGGCCAGTACCACCACTGTAATATGGCCAGTACCACCACTGTAATATGGCCAGTACCAACACTTTAATATGGTCAGTACCACCACTGGAACTGTGTGTCATGGCCAGTACCACCACTGGAACTGTGTGTCATGGCCAATACCACCACTGGAACTGTGTGTCATGGCCAGTACCACCACTGGAACTGTGTGTCATGGCCAGTACCACCCCTGGAACTGTGTGTCATGGCCAATACCACCACTGGAACTGTGTGTCATGGCCAGTACCACCCCTGGAACTGTGTGTCATGGCCAATACCACCCCTGGAACTGTGTGTCATGGCCAGTACCACCACTGTAATATGGCCAGTACCACCACTGCAATATGGCCAGTACCACCACTGTAATATGGCCAGTACCAACACTGTAATATGGCCAGTACCACCACTGGATCTGTGTGTAATGGCCAGTACCACCCCTGGAACTGTGTGTCATGGCCAATACCACCACTGGAACTGTGTGTCATGGCCAGTACCACCCCTTGAACTGTATCATGGCCAATACCAACACTGGAACTGTGTATCATGGCCAATACCAACACTGGAACTGTATCATGGCCAATACCAACACTGGAACTGTGTGTCATGGCCAGTACCAACACTGGAACTGTATCATGGCCAATACCAACACTGGAACTATGTGTCATGGCCAATACCAACACTGGAACTGTGTGTCATGGCCAGTACCACCACTGGAACTGTCTATCATGGCCAATACACCACTGGAACTGTGTATCATGGCCAATACCACCACTGGAACTGTATCATGGCCAATACCACCACTGGAACTGTATCATGGCCAATACCAACACTGGAACTGTGTGTCATGGCCAGTACCACTACTGGAACTGTGCACCATGGCCAGTACCACCCCTGGAACTGTGTGTCATGGCCAGTACCACCCCTGGAACTGTGTCATGGCCAATACCACCACTGTAATATGGCCAGTACCACCACTGTAATATGGCCAGTACCAACACTGTAATATGGCCAGTACCACCACTGGAACTGTGTGTCATGGCCAGTACCACCCCTGGAACTGTGTGTCATGGCCAATACCACCACTGGAACTGTGTGTCATGGCCAGTACCAACACTGGAACTGTATCATGGCCAATACCAACACTGGAACTGTGTGTCATGGCCAATACCAACACTGGAACTGTGTGTCATGGCCAATACCACCCCTGGAACTGTGTGTCATGGCCAGTACCACCCCTGGAACTGTGCATCATGGCCAGTACCACCCCTGGAACTGTGTGTCATGGCCAGTACCACCCCTGGAACTGTGAATCATGGCCAGTACCACCCTTGGAACTGTGTGTCATGGCCAGTACCACCCCTGGAACTGTGTGTCATGGCCAGTACCAACACTTTAATATGGCCAGTACCACCACTGGAACTGTGTGTCATGGCCAGTACCAACACTGGAACTGTGTGTCATGGCCAATACCACCACTGGAACTGTGTGTCATGGCCAGTACCACCACTGGAACTGTGTGTCATGGCCAGTACCACCCCTGGAACTGTGTGTCATGGCCAATACCACCACTGGAACTGTGTGTCATGGCCAGTACCACCCCTGGAACTGTGTGTCATGGCCAATACCACCCCTGGAACTGTGTGTCATGGCCAGTACCACCACTGTAATATGGCCAGTATCACCACTGCAATATAGCCAGTACCACCACTGTAATATGGCCAGTACCAACACTGTAATATGGCCAGTACCACCACTGGAACTGTGTGTCATGGCCAGTACCACCCCTGGAACTGTGTGTCATGGCCAATACCACCACTGGAACTGTGTGTCATGGCCAATACCAACACTGGAACTGTGTGTCATGGCCAGTACCAACACTGGAACTGTATCATGGCCAATACCAACACTGGAACTATGTGTCATGGCCAATACCAACACTGGAACTGTGTGTCATGGCCAGTACCACCACTGGAACTGTGTATCATGGCCAATACACCACTGGAACTGTGTATCATGGCCAATACCACCACTGGAACTGTATCATGGCCAATACCAACACTGGAACTGTGTGTCATGGCCAGTACCAACACTGGAACTGTGTGTCATTGCCACTACCACCACTGGAACTGTGTGTCATGGCCAGTACCACCAGTGGAACTGTGTGTCATGGCCACTACCACCCCTGGAAATGTGTGTCATGGCCAGCACCACCCTGGAACTGTGTGTAATGGCCAGTACGACTACTGGAACTGTGTGTCATGGCCAGTACCACCACTGGAACTGTGTGTCATGGCCAGTACCACCCCTTGAACTGTATCATGGCCAATACCAACACTGGAACAGTGTATCATGGTCAATACCACCCCTGGAACTGTGTGTCATGGCCAATACCACCACTGGAACTGTGTGTCATGGCCAATACCACCACTGGACCTGTGTGTCATGGCCAATACCAACACTGGAACTGTGTGTCATGGCCAGTACCAACACTGGAACTGTGTATCATGGCCAAACCACCACTGGAACTGTTTGTCATGGCCAGTACCACCACTGGAACTGTCTATCATGGCCAATACACCACTGGACCTGTGTATCATGGCCAATACCACCACTGGAACTGTATCATGGCCAATACCACCACTGGAACTGTATCATGGCCAATAACAACACTGGAACTGTGTGTCATGGCCAGTACCACTACTGGAACTGTGCATCATGGCCAGTACCACCCCTGGAACTGTGTGTCATGGCCAGTACCACCCCTGGAACTGTGCATCATGGCCAGTACCACCCCTGGAACTGTGTGTCATGGCCAGTACCACCCCTGGAACTGTGAATCATGGCCAGTACCACCCTTGGAACTGTGTGTCATGGCCAGTACCACCCCTGGAACTGTGTGTCATGGCCAGTACCACCACTGTAATATGGCCAGTACCACCACTGTAATATGGCCAGTACCAACACTTTAATATGGCCAGTACCACCACTGGAACTGTGTGTCATGGCCAGTACCATCACTGGAACTGTGTGTCATGGCCAATACCACCACTGGAACTGTGTGTCATGGCCAGTACCACCACTGGAACTGTGTGTCATGGCCAGTACCACCCCTGGAACTGTGTGTCATGGCCAATAACACCACTGGAACTGTGTGTCATGGCCAGTACCACCCCTGGAACTGTGTGTCATGGCCAATACCACCCCTGGAACTGTGTGTCATGGCCATTACCACCACTGTAATATGGCCAGTACCACCACTGCAATATGGCCAGTACCACCACTGTAATATGGCCAGTACCAACACTGTAATATGGCCAGTACCACCAATGGAACTGTGTGTCATGGCCAGTACCACCCCTGGAACTGTGTGTCATGGCCAATACCACCACTGGAACTGTGTGTCATGGCCAATACCAACACTGGAACTGTGTGTCATGGCCAGTACCAACACTGGAACTGTATCATGGCCAATACCAACACTGGAACTATGTGTCATGGCCAATACCAACACTGGAACTGTGTGTCATGGCCAGTACCACCACTGGAACTGTGTATCATGGCCAATACACCACTGGAACTGTGTATCATGGCCAATACCACCACTGGAACTGTATCATGGCCAATACCAAAACTGGAACTGTGTGTCATGGCCAATACCACCCCTGGAACTGTGTGTCAAGGCCAGTACCACCGCTGGAACTGTGTGTCATGGCCAGTACCACCACTGGAACTGTGTGTCATGGCCAATATCACCACTGGAACTGTGTGTCATGGCCAGTACCACCCCTTGAACTGTATCATGGCCAATACCACCACTGGAACTGTGTATCATGGCCAATACCAACACTGGAACTGTATCATGGCCAATACCAACACTGGAACTGTGTGTCATGGCCAGTACCAACACTGGAACTGTATCATGGCCAATACCAACACTGGAACTATGTGTCATGGCCAATACCAACACTGGAACTGTGTGTCATGGCCAGTACCACCACTGGAACTGTGCATCATGGCCAGTACCACCCCTGGAACTGTGTGTCATGGCCAGTACCACCTGTGGAACTGTGAATCATGGCCAGTACCACCCCTGGAACTGTGTGTCATGGCCAGTACCACCACTGTAATATGGCCAGTACCACCACTGTAATATGGCCAGTACCACCACTGTAATATGGCCAGTACCAACACTTTAATATGGTCAGTACCACCACTGGAACTGTGTGTCATGGCCAGTACCACCACTGGAACTGTGTGTCATGGCCAATACCACCACTGGAACTGTGTGTCATGGCCAGTACCACCACTGGAACTGTGTGTCATGGCCAGTACCACCCCTGGAACTGTGTGTCATGGCCAATACCACCACTGGAACTGTGTGTCATGGCCAGTACCACCCCTGGAACTGTGTGTCATGGCCAATACCACCCCTGGAACTGTGTGTCATGGCCAGTACCACCACTGTAATATGGCCAGTACCACCACTGCAATATGGCCAGTACCACCACTGTAATATGGCCAGTACCAACACTGTAATATGGCCAGTACCACCACTGGATCTGTGTGTAATGGCCAGTACCACCCCTGGAACTGTATCATGGCCAATACCAACACTGGAACTATGTGTCATGGCCAATACCAACACTGGAACTGTATCATGGCCAATACCAACACTGGAACTGTGTGTCATGGCCAGTACCACTACTGGAACTGTGCACCATGGCCAGTACCACCCCTGGAACTGTGTGTCATGGCCAGTACCACCCCTGGAACTGTGTCATGGCCAATACCACCACTGTAATATGGCCAGTACCACCACTGTAATATGGCCAGTACCAACACTGTAATATGGCCAGTACCACCACTGGAACTGTGTGTCATGGCCAGTACCACCCCTGGAACTGTGTGTCATGGCCAATACCACCACTGGAACTGTGTGTCATGGCCAGTACCAACACTGGAACTGTATCATGGCCAATACCAACACTGGAACTGTGTGTCATGGCCAATACCAACACTGGAACTGTGTGTCATGGCCAATACCACCCCTGGAACTGTGTGTCATGGCCAGTACCACCCCTGGAACTGTGCATCATGGCCAGTACCACCCCTGGAACTGTGTGTCATGGCCAGTACCACCCCTGGAACTGTGAATCATGGCCAGTACCACCCTTGGAACTGTGTGTCATGGCCAGTACCACCCCTGGAACTGTGTGTCATGGCCAGTACCAACACTTTAATATGGCCAGTACCACCACTGGAACTGTGTGTCATGGCCAGTACCACCACTGGAACTGTGTGTCATGGCCAATACCACCACTGGAACTGTGTGTCATGGCCAGTACCACCACTGGAACTGTGTGTCATGGCCAGTACCACCCCTGGAACTGTGTGTCATGGCCAATACCACCACTGGAACTGTGTGTCATGGCCAGTACCACCCCTGGAACTGTGTGTCATGGCCAATACCACCCCTGGAACTGTGTGTCATGGCCAGTACCACCACTGTAATATGGCCAGTATCACCACTGCAATATAGCCAGTACCACCACTGTAATATGGCCAGTACCAACACTGTAATATGGCCAGTACCACCACTGGAACTGTGTGTCATGGCCAGTACCACCCCTGGAACTGTGTGTCATGGCCAATACCACCACTGGAACTGTGTGTCATGGCCAATACCAACACTGGAACTGTGTGTCATGGCCAGTACCAACACTGGAACTGTATCATGGCCAATACCAACACTGGAACTATGTGTCATGGCCAATACCAACACTGGAACTGTGTGTCATGGCCAGTACCACCACTGGAACTGTGTATCATGGCCAATACACCACTGGAACTGTGTATCATGGCCAATACCACCACTGGAACTGTATCATGGCCAATACCAACACTGGAACTGTGTGTCATGGCCAGTACCACCACTGGAACTGTGTGTCATTGCCAGTACCACCACTGGAACTGTGTGTCATGGCCAGTACCACCACTGGAACTGTGTGTCATGGCCAGTACCACCCCTGGAACTGTGTGTCATGGCCAATACCACCACTGGAACTGTGTGTCATGGCCAGTACCACCCCTGGAACTGTGTGTCATGGCCAATACCACCCCTGGAACTGTGTGTCATGGCCAGTACCACCACTGTAATATGGCCAGTACCACCACTGCAATATGGCCAGTACCACCACTGTAATATGGCCAGTACCAACACTGTAATATGGCCAGTACCACCACTGGATCTGTGTGTAATGGCCAGTACCACCCCTGGAACTGTATCATGGCCAATACCAACACTGGAACTATGTGTCATGGCCAATACCAACACTGGAACTGTGTGTCATGGCCAGTACCACCACTGGAACTGTCTATCATGGCCAATACACCACTGGAACTGTGTATCATGGCCAATACCACCACTGGAACTGTATCATGGCCAATACCACCACTGGAACTGTATCATGGCCAATACCAACACTGGAACTGTGTGTCATGGCCAGTACCACTACTGGAACTGTGCACCATGGCCAGTACCACCCCTGGAACTGTGTGTCATGGCCAGTACCACCCCTGGAACTGTGTCATGGCCAATACCACCACTGTAATATGGCCAGTACCACCACTGTAATATGGCCAGTACCAACACTGTAATATGGCCAGTACCACCACTGGAACTGTGTGTCATGGCCAGTACCACCCCTGGAACTGTGTGTCATGGCCAATACCACCACTGGAACTGTGTGTCATGGCCAGTACCAACACTGGAACTGTATCATGGCCAATACCAACACTGGAACTGTGTGTCATGGCCAATACCAACACTGGAACTGTGTGTCATGGCCAATACCACCCCTGGAACTGTGTGTCATGGCCAGTACCACCCCTGGAACTGTGCATCATGGCCAGTACCACCCCTGGAACTGTGTGTCATGGCCAGTACCACCCCTGGAACTGTGAATCATGGCCAGTACAACCCTTGGAACTGTGTGTCATGGCCAGTACCACCCCTGGAACTGTGTGTCATGGCCAGTACCAACACTTTAATATGGCCAGTACCACCACTGGAACTGTGTGTCATGGCCAGTACCACCACTGGAACTGTGTGTCATGGCCAATAGCACCACTGGAACTGTGTGTCATGGCCAGTACCACCACTGGAACTGTGTGTCATGGCCAGTACCACCCCTGGAACTGTGTGTCATGGCCAATACCACCACTGGAACTGTGTGTCATGGCCAGTACCACCCCTGGAACTGTGTGTCATGGCCAATACCACCCCTGGAACTGTGTGTCATGGCCAGTACCACCACTGTAATATGGCCAGTATCACCACTGCAATATAGCCAGTACCACCACTGTAATATGGCCAGTACCAACACTGTAATATGGCCAGTACCACCACTGGAACTGTGTGTCATGGCCAGTACCACCCCTGGAACTGTGTGTCATGGCCAATACCACCACTGGAACTGTGTGTCATGGCCAATACCAACACTGGAACTGTGTGTCATGTCCAGTACCAACACTGGAACTGTATCATGGCCAATACCAACACTGGAACTATGTGTCATGGCCAATACCAACACTGGAACTGTGTGTCATGGCCAGTACCACCACTGGAACTGTGTATCATGGCCAATACACCACTGGAACTGTGTATCATGGCCAATACCACCACTGGAACTGTATCATGGCCAATACCAACACTGGAACTGTGTGTCATGGCCAGTACCACCACTGGAACTGTGTGTCATTGCCAGTACCACCACTGGAACTGTGTGTCATGGCCACTACCACCACTGGAACTGTGTGTCATGGCCAGTACCACCACTGGAACTGTGTGTCATGGCCACTACCACCCCTGGAAATGTGTGTCATGGCCAGCACCACCCTGGAACTGTGTGTAATGGCCAGTACGACTACTGGAACTGTGTGTCATGGCCAGTACCACCACTGGAACTGTGTGTCATGGCCAGTACCACCCCTTGAACTGTATCATGGCCAATACCAACACTGGGACTGTGTATCATGGTCAATACCACCCCTGGAACTGTGTGTCATGGCCAATACCACCACTGGAACTGTGTGTCATGGCCAATACCACCACTGGAACTGTGTGTCATGGCCAATACCAACACTGGAACTGTGTGTCATGGCCAGTACCAACACTGGAACTGTGTATCATGGCCAAACCACCACTGGAACTGTTTGTCATGGCCAGTACCACCACTGGAACTGTCTATCATGGCCAATACACCACTGGACCTGAGTATCATGGCCAATACCACCACTGGAACTGTATCATGGCCAATACCACCACTGGAACTGTATCATGGCCAATAACAACACTGGAACTGTGTGTCATGGCCAGTACCACTACTGGAACTGTGCATCATGGCCAGTACCACCCCTGGAACTGTGTGTCATGGCCAGTACCACCCCTGGAACTGTGCATCATGGCCAGTACCACCCCTGGAACTGTGTGTCATGGCCAGTACCACCCCTGGAACTGTGAATCATGGCCAGTACCACCCTTGGAACTGTGTGTCATGGCCAGTACCACCCCTGGAACTGTGTGTCATGGCCAGTACCACCACTGTAATATGGCCAGTACCACCACTGTAATATGGCCAGTACCAACACTTTAATATGGCCAGTACCACCACTGGAACTGTGTGTCATGGCCAGTACCATCACTGGAACTGTGTGTCATGGCCAATACCACCACTGGAACTGTGTGTCATGGCCAGTACCACCACTGGAACTGTGTGTCATGGCCAGTACCACCCCTGGAACTGTGTGTCATGGCCAATAACACCACTGGAACTGTGTGTCATGGCCAGTACCACCCCTGGAACTGTGTGTCATGGCCAATACCACCCCTGGAACTGTGTGTCATGGCCATTACCACCACTGTAATATGGCCAGTACCAACACTGTAATATGGCCAGTACCACCAATGGAACTGTGTGTCATGGCCAGTACCACCCCTGGAACTGTGTGTCATGGCCAATACCACCACTGGAACTGTGTGTCATGGCCAATACCAACACTGGAACTGTGTGTCATGGCCAGTACCAACACTGGAACTGTATCATGGCCAATACCAACACTGGAACTATGTGTCATGGCCAATACCAACACTGGAACTGTGTGTCATGGCCAGTACCACCACTGGAACTGTGTATCATGGCCAATACACCACTGGAACTGTGTATCATGGCCAATACCACCACTGGAACTGTATATTGGCCAATACCAAAACTGGAACTGTGTGTCATGGCCAGTACCACCACTGGAACTGTGTGTCATTGCCAGTACCACCACTGGAACTGTGTGTCATGGCCACTACCACCACTGGAACTGTGTGTCCTGGCCAGTACCACCAATGGAACTGTGTGTCATGGCCACTACCACCCCTGGAAATGTGTGTCATGGCCAGCACCACCCTGGAACTGTGTGTAATGGCCAGTACCACCGCTGGAACTGTGTGTCATGGCCAGTACCACCACCGGAACTGTGTGTCATGGCCAGTACCACCCCTTGAACTGTATCATGGCCAATACCAACACTGGAACTGTGTATCATGGCCAATACCACCCCTGGAACTGTGTGTCATGGCCAATACCACCACTGGAACTGTGTGTCATGGCCAATACCAACACTGGAACTGTGTGTCATGGCCAGTACCAACACTGGAACTGTATCATGGCCAATACCAACACTGGAACTATGTGTCATGGCCAATACCAACACTGGAACTGTGTGTCATGGCCAGTACCACCACTGGAACTGTGTATCATGGCCAATACACCACTGGAACTGTGTATCATGGCCAAACCACCACTGGAACTGTATCATGGCCAATACCAACACTGGAACTGTGTGTCATGGCCAGCACCACCCCTGGAACTGTGTGTCATGGACAGTACCGCCCCTGGAACTGTGTGTCATGGCCAATACCAACACTGGAACTGTGTGTCATGGCCAGTAACAACACTGGAACTGTACCATGGCCAATACCAACACTGGAACTATGTGTCATGGCCAATACCACCACTGGAACTGTGTGTCATGGCCAATACCAACACTGGAACTGTGTATCATGGCCAAACCACCACTGGAACTGTATCATGGCCAATACCAACACTGGAACTGTGTGTCATGGCCAGTACCACCACTGGAACTGTGTGTCATGGCCACTACCACCCCTGGAAATGTGTGTCATGGCCAGCACCACCCTGGAACTGTGTGTAATGGCCAGTACCACGCCTGGAACTGTGTGTCATGGCCAGTACCACCACTGGAACTGTGTGTCATGGCCACTACCACCCCTGGAAATGTGTGTCATGGCCAGTACCACCCCTGGAACTGTGTGTCATGGCCAGTTCCACCCCCGGAACTGTGTGTCATGGCCAGTACCACCCCTGAAACTGTGCGTCATGGCCAGTACCACCCCTGGAACTGTGTGTCATGGCCATTACCACCACTGTAATATGGCCAGTACCACCACTGCAATATGGCCAGTACCACCACTGTAATATGGCCAGTACCAACACTGTAATATGGCCAGTACCACCAATGGAACTGTGTGTCATGGCCAGTACCACCCCTGGAACTGTGTGTCATGGCCAATACCACCACTGGAACTGTGTGTCATGGCCAATACCAACACTGGAACTGTGTGTCATGGCCAGTACCAACACTGGAACTGTATCATGGCCAATACCAACACTGGAACTATGTGTCATGGCCAATACGAACACTGGAACTGTGTGTCATGGCCAGTACCACCACTGGAACTGTGTATCATGGCCAATACACCACTGGAACTGTGTATCATGGCCAATACCACCACTGGAACTGTATCATGGCCAATACCAAAACTGGAACTGTGTGTCATGGCCAGTACCACCACTGGAACTGTGTGTAATGGCCAGTACCACCGCTGGAACTGTGTGTCATGGCCAGTACCACCACTGGAACTGTGTGTCATGGCCAGTACCACCCCTTGAACTGTATCATGGCCAATACCAACACTGGAACTGTGTATCATGGCCAATACCACCCCTGGAACTGTGTGTCATGGCCAATACCACCACTGGAACTGTGTGTCATGGCCAATACCAACACTGGAACTGTGTGTCATGGCCAGTACCAACACTGGAACTGTATCATGGCCAATACCAACACTGGAACTATGTGTCATGGCCAATACCAACACTGGAACTGTGTGTCACGGCCAGTACCACCACTGGAACTGTGTATCATGGCCAATACACCACTGGAACTGTGTATCATGGCCAAACCACCACTGGAACTGTATCATGGCCAATACCAACACTGGAACTGTGTGTCATGGCCAGCACCACCCCTGGAACTGTGTGTCATGGACAGTACCGCCCCTGGAACAGTGTGTCATGGCCAATACCAACACTGGAACTGTGTGTCATGGCCAATACCAACACTGGAACTGTGTGTCATGGCCAGCACCACCCTGGAACTGTGTGTAATGGCCAGTACCACGCCTGGAACTGTGTGTCATGGCCAGTACCACCACTGGAACTGTGTGTCATGGCCACTACCACCCCTGGAAATGTGTGTCATGGCCAGTACCACCCCTGGAACTGTGTGTCATGGCCAGTTCCACCCCCGGAACTGTGTGTCATGGCCAGTACCACCCCTGAAACTGTGCGTCATGGCCAGTACCACCCCTTGAACTGTGTGTCATGGCCAGTACCACCCCTGGAACTGTGTATCATGGCCAGTACCACCCCTGGAACTGTGTGTCATGGCCAGTACCACCACTGGAACTGTGTGTCATGGCCAATACCACCACTGGAACTGTGTGTCATGGCCAGTACCAACACTGGAACTGTATCATGGCCAATACCACCACTGGAACTGTATCATATCCAATACCACCACTGGAACTGTGTGTCACGGCCAGTACCGCCACTGAAACTGTATCATGGCCAATACCAACACTGGAACTGTGTGTCATGGCCAGTACCACCACTGGAACTGTGTGTCATGGCCACTACCACCCCTGGAAATGTGTGTCATGGCCAGCACCACCCTGGAACTGTGTGTAATGGCCAGTACCACCCCTGGAACTGTGTGTCATGGCCAGTACCACCACTGGAACTGTGTGTCATGGCCACTACCACCCCTGGAAATGTGTGTCATGGCCAGTACCACCCCTGGAACTGTGTGTCATGGACAGTACAACCCCTGGAACTGTGTGTCATGGCCAGCACCACCCCTGGAACTGTGTGTCATGGACAGTACCGCCCCTGGAACTGTGTGTCATGGCCAGCACCACCCCTGGAACTGTGTGTCATGGACAGTACCGCCCCTGGAACTGTGTGTCATGGCCAGCACCACCCCTGGAGCTGTGTGTCATGGCCAGTACCACCCCTGGAACTGTGTGTCATGGCCAGTTCCACCCCTGGAACTGTGTGTCATGGCCAGTACCATACCTGAAACTGTGCGTCATGGCCAGTACCACCCCTTGAACTGTGTGTCATGGCCAGTACCACCCCTGGAACTGTGTATCATGGCCAGTACCACCCCTGGAACTGTGTGTCATGGCCAGTACCACCACTGGAACTGTGTGTCATGGCCAATACCACCACTGGAACTGTGTGTCACGGCCAGTACCGCCACTGAAACTGTATCATGGCCAATACCAACACTGGAACTGTGTGTCATGGCCAATACCAACACTGGAACTGTGTGTCATGGCCAATACCACCCCTGGATCTGTGTGTCATGGCCAGTACCACCACTGGAACTGTGTGTCATGTCCAATACCACCACTGGAACTGTGTATCATGGCCAGTACCACCCCTGGAACTGTGTTTCATGGCCAATACCAACACTGGAACTGTATGTCATGGCCAGTACCAACACTGGAACTGTATCATGGCCAATACCAACACTGGAACTGTGTATCATGGCCAATACCACCACTGGAACTGTGTGTCATGGCCAGTACCAACACTGGAACTGTATCATGGCCAATACCAACACTGGAACTATGTGTCATGGCCAATACCAACACTGGAACTGTGTGTCATGGCCAGTACCACCCCTGGAACTGTGTGTCATGGCCAATACCAACACTAGAACTGTGTGTCATGGCCAATACCACCACCGGAACTGTGTGTCATGGCCAATACCACCACTGGAACTGTGTCATGGCCAATACCACCACTGAAATATGGCCAGTACCACCACTGTAATATGGCCAGTACCAACACTGGAACTGTGTGTCATGGCCAGTACCACCCCTGGAACTGTGTGTCATGGCCAATACCACCACTGGAACTGTGTGTCATGGCCAGTACCAACACTGGAACTGTATCATGGCCAATACCAACACTGGAACTGTGTGTCATGGCCAATACCAACACTGGAACTGTGTGTCATGGCCAATACCACCACTGGAACTGTGTGTCATGGCCAATACCACCACTGGAACTTTGTGTCATGGCCAGTACCACCCCTTGAACTGTATCATGGCCAATACCAACACTGGAACTGTGTATCATGGCCAATACCACCACTGGAACTGTGTGTCATGGCCAATACCACCACTGGAACTTTGTGTCATGGCCAGTACCACCCCTTGAACTGTATCATGGCCAATACCAACACTGGAACTGTGTATCATGGCCAATACCACCACTGGAACTGTGTATCATGGCCAATACCAACACTGGAACTGTATCATGGCCAATACCACCACTGGAACTGTGTGTCATGGCCAGTACCAACACTGGAACTGTATCATGGCCAATACCAACACTGGAACTATGTGTCATGGCCAATACCAACACTGGAACTGTGTGTCATGGCCAGTACCACCACTGGAACTGTGTGTCATGGCCACTACCACCCCTGGAAATGTGTGTCATGGCCAGCACCACCCTGGAACTGTGTGTAATGGCCAGTACCACGCCTGGAACTGTGTGTCATGGCCAGTACCACCACTGGAACTGTGTGTCATGGCCACTACCACCCCTGGAAATGTGTGTCATGGCCAGTACCACCCCCTGGAACTGAGTGTCATGGCCAGTTCCACCCCCGGAACTGTGTGTCATGGCCAGTACCACCCCTGAAACTGTGCGTCATGGCCAGTACCACCCCTTGAACTGTGTGTCATGGCCAGTACCACCCCTGGAACTGTGTATCATGGCCAGTACCACCCCTGGAACTGTGTGTCATGGCCAGTACCACCACTGGAACTGTGTGTCATGGCCAATACCACCACTGGAACTGTGTGTCATGGCCAGTACCAACACTGGAACTGTATCATGGCCAATACCACCACTGGAACTGTATCATATCCAATACCACCACTGGAACTGTGTGTCACGGCCAGTACCGCCACTGAAACTGTATCATGGCCAATACCAACACTGGAACTGTGTGTCATGGCCAATACCAACACTGGAACTGTGTGTCATGGCCAATACCACCCCTGGATCTGTGTGTCATGGCCAGTACCACCACTGGAACTGTGTGTCATGTCCAATACCACCACTGGAACTGTGTATCATGGCCAATACCACCCCTGGAACTGTGTGTCATGGCCAATACCACCACTGGAACTGTGTGTCATGGCCAATACCACTACTGGAACTGTGTGTCATGGCCAGTACCACCACTGGAACTGTGTGTCATGGCCAGTACCACCCCTTGAACTGTATCATGGCCAATACCAACACTGGAACTGTGTATCATGGCCAATACCACCCCTGGAACTGTGTGTCATGGCCAATACCACCACTGGAACTGTGTGTCATGGCCAATACCAACACTGGAACTGTGTGTCATGGCCAGTACCAACACTGGAACTGTATCATGGCCAATACCAACACTGGAACTATGTGTCATGGCCAATACCACCACTGGAACTGTGTGTCATGGCCAATACCAACACTGGAACTGTGTGTCATGGCCAGTACCAACACTGGAACTGTGTATCATGGCCAAACCACCACTGGAACTGTATCATGGCCAATACCAACACTGGAACTGTGTGTCATGGCCAGTACCACCACTGGAACTGTGTGTCATGGCCACTACCACCCCTGGAAATGTGTGTCATGGCCAGCACCACCCTGGAACTGTGTGTAATGGCCAGTACCACCCCTGGAACTGTGTGTCATGGCCAGTACCACCACTGGAACTGTGTGTCATGGCCACTACCACCCCTGGAAATGTGTGTCATGGCCAGTACCACCCCTGGAACTGTGTGTCATGGACAGTACAACCCCTGGAACTGTGTGTCATGGCCAGCACCACCCCTGGAACTGTGTGTCATGGACAGTACCGCCCCTGGAACTGTGTGTCATGGCCAGCACCACCCCTGGAACTGTGTGTCATGGACAGTACCGCCCCTGGAACTGTGTGTCATGGCCAGCACCACCCCTGGAGCTGTGTGTCATGGCCAGTACCACCCCTGGAACTGTGTGTCATGGCCAGTTCCACCCCTGGAACTGTGTGTCATGGCCAGTACCATACCTGAAACTGTGCGTCATGGCCAGTACCACCCCTTGAACTGTGTGTCATGGCCAGTACCACCCCTGGAACTGTGTATCATGGCCAGTACCACCCCTGGAACTGTGTGTCATGGCCAGTACCACCACTGGAACTGTGTGTCATGGCCAATACCACCACTGGAACTGTGTGTCACGGCCAGTACCGCCACTGAAACTGTATCATGGCCAATACCAACACTGGAACTGTGTGTCATGGCCAATACCAACACTGGAACTGTGTGTCATGGCCAATACCACCCCTGGATCTGTGTGTCATGGCCAGTACCACCACTGGAACTGTGTGTCATGTCCAATACCACCACTGGAACTGTGTATCATGGCCAGTACCACCCCTGGAACTGTGTTTCATGGCCAATACCAACACTGGAACTGTATGTCATGGCCAGTACCAACACTGGAACTGTATCATGGCCAATACCAACACTGGAACTGTGTATCATGGCCAATACCACCACTGGAACTGTGTGTCATGGCCAGTACCAACACTGGAACTGTATCATGGCCAATACCAACACTGGAACTATGTGTCATGGCCAATACCAACACTGGAACTGTGTGTCATGGCCAGTACCACCCCTGGAACTGTGTGTCATGGCCAATACCAACACTAGAACTGTGTGTCATGGCCAATACCACCACCGGAACTGTGTGTCATGGCCAATACCACCACTGGAACTGTGTCATGGCCAATACCACCACTGAAATATGGCCAGTACCACCACTGTAATATGGCCAGTACCAACACTGGAACTGTGTGTCATGGCCAGTACCACCCCTGGAACTGTGTGTCATGGCCAATACCACCACTGGAACTGTGTGTCATGGCCAGTACCAACACTGGAACTGTATCATGGCCAATACCAACACTGGAACTGTGTGTCATGGCCAATACCAACACTGGAACTGTGTGTCATGGCCAATACCACCCCTGGAACTGTGTGTCAAGGCCAGTACCACCGCTGGAACTATGTGTCATGGCCAGTACCACCACTGGAACTGTGTGTCATGGCCAATACCACCACTGGAACTTTGTGTCATGGCCAGTACCACCCCTTGAACTGTATCATGGCCAATACCAACACTGGAACTGTGTATCATGGCCAATACCACCACTGGAACTGTGTATCATGGCCAATACCAACACTGGAACTGTATCATGGCCAATACCACCACTGGAACTGTGTGTCATGGCCAGTACCAACACTGGAACTGTATCATGGCCAATACCAACACTGGAACTATGTGTCATGGCCAATACCAACACTGGAACTGTTTGTCATGGCCAGTACCACCACTGGAACTGTCTATCATGGCCAATACACCACTGGACCTGTGTATCATGGCCAATACCACCACTGGAACTGTATCATGGCCAATACCACCACTGGAACTGTATCATGGCCAATAACAACACTGGAACTGTGTGTCATGGCCAGTACCACTACTGGAACTGTGCATCATGGCCAGTACCACCCCTGGAACTGTGTGTCATGGCCAGTACCACCCCTGGAACTGTGCATCATGGCCAGTACCACCCCTGGAACTGTGTGTCGCGGCCAGTACCACCCCTGGAACTGTGAATCATGGCCAGTACCACCCTTGGAACTGTGTGTCATGGCCAGTACCACCCCTGGAACTGTGTGTCATGGCCAGTACCACCACTGTAATATGGCCAGTACCACCACTGTAATATGGCCAGTACCAACACTTTAATATGGCCAGTAACACCACTGGAACTGTGTGTCATGGCCAGTACCATCACTGGAACTGTGTGTCATGGCCAATACCACCACTGGAACTGTGTGTCATGGCCAGTACCACCACTGGAACTGTGTGTCATGGCCAGTACCACCCCTGGAACTGTGTGTCATGGCCAATACCACCACTGGAACTGTGTGTCATGGCCAGTACCACCCCTGGAACTGTGTGTCATGGCCAATACCACCCCTGGAACTGTGTGTCATGGCCATTACCACCACTGTAATATGGCCAGTACCACCACTGCAATATGGCCAGTACCACCACTGTAATATAGCCAGTACCAACACTGTAATATGGCCAGTACCACCAATGGAACTGTGTGTCATGGCCAGTACCACCCCTGGAACTGTGTGTCATGGCCAATACCACCACTGGAACTGTGTGTCATGGCCAATACCAACACTGGAACTGTGTGTCATGGCCAGTACCAACACTGGAACTGTATCATGGCCAATACCAACACTGGAACTATGTGTCATGGCCAATACCAACACTGGAACTGTGTGTCATGGCCAGTACCACCACTGGAACTGTGTATCATGGCCAATACACCACTGGAACTGTGTATCATGGCCAATACCACCACTGGAACTGTATCATGGCCAATACCAAACTGGAACTGTGTGTAATGGCCAGTACCACCACTGAAACTGTGTGTCATTGCCAGTACCACCACTGGAACTGTGTGTCATGGCCACTACCCACCACTGGAACTGTGTGTCCTGGCCAGTACCACCAATGGAACTGTGTGTCATGGCCAATACCACCACCGGAACTGTGTGTCATGGCCAATACCACCACTGGAACTGTGTCATGGCCAATACCACCACTGAAATATGGCCAGTACCACCACTGTAATATGGCCAGTACCAACACTGGAACTGTGTGTCATGGCCAGTACCACCCCTGGAACTGTGTGTCATGGCCAATACCACCACTGGAACTGTGTGTCATGGCCAGTACCAACACTGGAACTGTATCATGGCCAATACCAACACTGGAACTGTGTGTCATGGCCAATACCAACACTGGAACTGTGTGTCATGGCCAATACCACCCCTGGAACTGTGTGTCAAGGCCAGTACCACCGCTGGAACTATGTGTCATGGCCAGTACCACCACTGGAACTGTGTGTCATGGCCAATACCACCACTGGAACTTTGGTGTCATGGCCAGTACCACCCCTTGAACTGTATCATGGCCAATACCAACACTGGAACTGTGTATCATGGCCAATACCACCCACTGGAACTGTGTATCATGGCCAATACCAACACTGGAACTGTATCATGGCCAATACCACCACTGGAACTGTGTGTCATGGCCAGTACCAACACTGGAACTGTATCATGGCCAATACCAACACTGGAACTATGTGTCATGGCCAATACCAACACTGGAACTGTTTGTCATGGCCAGTACCACCACTGGAACTGTCTATCATGGCCAATACACCACTGGACCTGTGTATCATGGCCAATACCACCACTGGAACTGTATCATGGCCAATACCACCACTGGAACTGTATCATGGCCAATAACAACACTGGAACTGTGTGTCATGGCCAGTACCACTACTGGAACTGTGCATCATGGCCAGTACCACCCCTGGAACTGTGTGTCATGGCCAGTACCACCCCTGGAACTGTGCATCATGGCCAGTACCACCCCTGGAACTGTGTGTCACGGCCAGTACCACCCCTGGAACTGTGAATCATGGCCAGTACCACCCTTGGAACTGTGTGTCATGGCCAGTACCACCCCTGGAACTGTGTGTCATGGCCAGTACCACCACTGTAATATGGCCAGTACCACCACTGTAATATGGCCAGTACCAACACTTTAATATGGCCAGTAACACCACTGGAACTGTGTGTCATGGCCAGTACCATCACTGGAACTGTGTGTCATGGCCAATACCACCACTGGAACTGTGTGTCATGGCCAGTACCACCACTGGAACTGTGTGTCATGGCCAGTACCACCCCTGGAACTGTGTGTCATGGCCAATACCACCACTGGAACTGTGTGTCATGGCCAGTACCACCCCTGGAACTGTGTGTCATGGCCAATACCACCCCTGGAACTGTGTGTCATGGCCATTACCACCACTGTAATATGGCCAGTACCACCACTGCAATATGGCCAGTACCACCACTGTAATATGGCCAGTACCAACACTGTAATATGGCCAGTACCACCAATGGAACTGTGTGTCATGGCCAGTACCACCCCTGGAACTGTGTGTCATGGCCAATACCACCACTGGAACTGTGTGTCATGGCCAATACCAACACTGGAACTGTGTGTCATGGCCAGTACCAACACTGGAACTGTATCATGGCCAATACCAACACTGGAACTATGTGTCATGGCCAATACCAACACTGGAACTGTGTGTCATGGCCAGTACCACCACTGGAACTGTGTATCATGGCCAATACACCACTGGAACTGTGTATCATGGCCAATACCACCACTGGAACTGTATCATGGCCAATACCAAAACTGGAACTGTGTGTAATGGCCAGTACCACCACTGAAACTGTGTGTCATTGCCAGTACCACCACTGGAACTGTGTGTCATGGCCACTACCACCACTGGAACTGTGTGTCCTGGCCAGTACCACCAATGGAACTGTGTGTCATGGCCACTACCACCCCTGGAAATGTGTGTCATGGCCAGCACCACCCTGGAACTGTGTGTAATGGCCAGTACCACCGCTGGAACTGTGTGTCATGGCCAGTACCACCACTGGAACTGTGTGTCATGGCCAGTACCACCCCTTGAACTGTATCATGGCCAATACCAACACTGGAACTGTGTATCATGGCCAATACCACCCCTGGAACTGTGTGTCATGGCCAATACCACCACTGGAACTGTGTGTCATGGCCAATACCAACACTGGAACTGTGTGTCATGGCCAGTACCAACACTGGAACTGTATCATGGCCAATACCAACACTGGAACTATGTGTCATGGCCAATACCAACACTGGAACTGTGTGTCATGGCCAGTACCACCACTGGAACTGTGTATCATGGCCAATACACCACTGGAACTGTGTATCATGGCCAAACCACCACTGGAACTGTATCATGGCCAATACCAACACTGGAACTGTGTGTCATGGCCAGCACCACCCCTGGAACTGTGTGTCATGGACAGTACCGCCCCTGGAACTGTGTGTCATGGCCAGCACCACCCCTGGAGCTGTGTGTCATGGCCAGTACCACCCCTGGAACTGTGTGTCATGGCCAGTTCCACCCCTGGAACTGTGTGTCATGGCCAGTACCACCCCTGAAACTGTGCGTCATGGCCAGTACCACCCCTTGAACTGTGTGTCATGGCCAGTACCACCCCTGGAACTGTGTATCATGGCCAGTACCACCCCTGGAACTGTGTGTCATGGCCAGTACCACCACTGGAACTGTGTGTCATGGCCAATACCACCACTGGAACTGTGTGTCATGGTCAGTACCAACACTGGAACTGTATCATATCCAATACCACCCCTGGAACTGTGTGTCATGGACAGTACAACCCCTGGAACTGTGTGTCATGGCCAGCACCACCCCTGGAACTGTGTGTCATGGACAGTACCGCCCTGGAACTGTGTGTCATGGCCAATACCACCACTGGAACTGTGTGTCATGGCCAATACCAACACTGGAACTGTGTGTCATGGCCAGTACCAACACTGGAACTGTATCATGGCCAATACCAAACACTGGAACTATGTGTCATGGCCAATACCAACACTGGAACTGTGTGTCATGGCAGTCACCACTGTAACTGTGTATCATGGCCAATACCACCACTGGAACTGTGTATCATGGCCAAACCACCACTGGAACTGTGTCATGGCCAATACCACCCCTGGAACTGTGTGTCATGGCCAGTACCACCCCTGGAACTGTGTGTCATGGCCAGTACCAACCCCTGAAACTGTGCGTCATGGCCATACCACCACTGGAACTGTGTGTCATGGCCATTACCACCCCTGGAACTGTGTATCATGGCCAGTACCACCACTGGAACTGTGTGTCATGGCCAGTACCACCACTGGAACTGTTGTCATGGCCAATACCACCACTGGAACTGTGTGTCATGGCCAGTACCAACACTGGAACTGTATCATGGCCAATACCACCACTGGAACTGTATCATATCCAATACCACCACTGGAACTGTGTGTCACGGCCAGTACCACCACTGAAACTGTATCATGGCCATACCACACTGAACTGTGTGTCATGGCCAATACCACACTGGAACTGTGTGTCATGGCCAATACCACCCCTGGATCTGTGTGTCATGGCCAGTTACCACCACTTGAACTGTGTGTCATGCCCAATACCACACTGGAACTGTGTTATCATGCCAGTACCACCACTGGAACTGTGTGTCATGGCCAGTACCACCCCTGGAAACTGTGTTTCATGGCCAGTACCAACATGGAACTGTATGTCATGGCCAGTACCAACACTGGAACTGTATCATGGCCAATACCAACACTGGAACTGTGTATCATGGCCAATACCACCCCTGGAACTGTGTGTCATGGCCAGTACCAACACTGGAACTGTATCATGGCCAATACCAACACTGGCGAACTATGTGTCATGGCCAATACCAACACTGGAACTGTGTGTCATGGCCAGTACCACCCCTGGAACTGTGTGCATGGCCAATACCAACACTAGAACTGTGTGTCATGGCCAATACCACCACCGGAACTGTGTGTCATGGCCAATACCACCACTGTAACTGTGTCATGGCCAATACCACCACTGTAATATGGCCAGTACCACCACTGTAATATGGCCAGTACCAACAACTGTAATATGGCCAGTACCACCACTGGAACTGTGTGTCATGGCCAGTACCACCCCTGGAACTGTGTGTCATGGCCAATACCACCACTGAACTGTGTGTCATGGCCAGTACCAACACTGGAACTGTATCATGGCCAATACCAACACTGGAACTGTGTGTCATGGCCAATACCAACACTGGAACTGTGTGTCATGGCCAATACCACCCCTGGAACTGTGTGTCAAGGCCAGTACCACCGCTGGAACTGTGCATCATGGCCAGTACCACCCCTGGAACTGTGTGTCATGGCCAGTACCACCCCTGGAACTGTGCATCATGGCCAGTACCACCCCTGGAACTGTGTGTCATGGCCAGCACCACCCTGGAACTGTGAATCATGGCCAGTACCACCCTTGGAACTGTGTGTCATGGCCAGTACCACCCCTGAACTGTGTGTCATGGCCAGTACCACCACTGTGTATGGCCAGTACCACCCACTGTAATATGGCCAGGCCACCAACACTGGAACTGTATCATGGCCAATACCAACCCTGGACTGTGTATCATGGCCAATACCAACACTGGAACTGTGTGTCATGGCCAATACCAACACTGGAACTGTGTGTCATGGCCAGTACCACCACTGGAACTGTGTGTCATTGCCAGTACCACCACTGGAACTGTGTGTCATGGCCACACCACACCACTGGAACTGTGTGTCATGGCCATACCACCACTGGAACTGTGTGTCATGGCCACTACCACCCCTGGAAATGTGTGTCATGGCCAGCACCACCCTGGAACTGTGTGTCATGGCCAGTACCACCGCTGGAACTGTGTGTCATGGCCAGTACCACCACTGGAACTGTGTGTCATGGCCATACCACCCTTGAACTGTATCATGGCCAATACCAACACTGGAACTGTGTATCATGGCCAATACCACACCCCTGGAACTGTGTGTCATGGCAATACCACCACTGGAACTGTGTGTCATGGCCAATACCAACACTGGAACTGTGTGTCATGGCCAGTACCACACTGGACTGTATCATGGCCAATACCAACACTGAACGATGTGTCATGGCCATATCCACCACTGGAACTGTGTGTCATGGCCAGTACCACCACTGGAACTGTGTATCATGGCCAATACACCACTGGAACTGTGTATCATGGCCAAACCACCACTGGAACTGTATCATGGCCAATACCAACACTGGAACTGTGTGTCATGGCCAGCACCACCCCTGGAACTGTGTGTCATGGTACCCCACTACCAGCCCCTGGAACTGTGTGTGTCATGGCCAGCACCACCCCTGGAGCTGTGTGTCATGGCCAGTACCACCCCTGGAACTGTGTGTCATGGCCAGTACCACCCTGGAACTGTGTGTCATGGCCAGTACCACCCCTGAAACTGTGCGTCATGGCCAGTACCACCCCTGGAACTGTGTGTCATGGCCAGTACCACCCCTGGAACTGTGTATCATGGCCCAGTACCACCCCTGGAACTGTGGTTCATGGCCAGTACCCCACCACTGGAACTGTGTGTCATGGCCAATACCACCACTGGAACGTGTGTCATGCCAGTACCAAACACTGGAACTGTATCATGGCCAATACCACACTGGAACTGTATCATATCCAATACCACCCTGGAACTGTGTGTCATGGACCAGTACAACCCCTGGAACTGTGGTCATGGCCAGCACCACCCCTGGAACTGTGTCATGGACAGTACCACCCCTGGAACTGTGTTCATGGCCAGCACCACCCCTGGAACTGTGTGTCATGGACAGTACCGCCCCTGGAACTGTGTGTCATCGGCCAGCACCACCCTGGAGCTGTGTGTCATGGCCAGTCGTACCACCCCTGGAACCTGTGTGTCATGGCCAGTTCCCACCCCTGGAACTGTGTGTCATGGCCAGTACCACCCCTGAGAATCCTGTGCGTCTATGGCCAGTACCAGCCCTTGAACTGTGTTGTCATGGCCAGTACAAACCCCTGGAATGTGTGTATATGGCCAGTACCACCCCTGGAACTGTGTGTCATGGCCCAGTACCACCACTGCAACTGTGTCATGGCCAATACCCATGATGTTGTGTCAATGGCCAGTACAACACTGAACTGTATCATGGCCAATACCACCACTGGAACTGTATCATATCCAATACCACCACTGGAACTGTGTGTCATGGCCAGTACCACCCCTTGGAACTGTGTTTCATGGCCAGTACCAACACTGGAACTGTATGTCATGGTCACAGTACCAACACTGGGAACTGTATCATGGCCAATACCAACACTGAACTGTGTATCATGGCCAATACCACCACTGGAAACGTGTGTCATGGCCAGTACCAACACTGGAACTGTATCATGGCCAATACAACACTGGAACTATGTTCATGGCCAATACCAACACTGGAACTGTGTGTCATGGCCAGTACCACCCCTGAACTGTGTGTCATGGCCAATACCAACACTAGAACTGTGTGTCATGCCAATACCACCACCGGAACGTGTGTCATGGGCCAATACCACCACTGGAACTGTGTCATGGCAATACCACCACTGTAATATGGCCAGTACCACCACTGTAATATGGCCAGTACCAACACTGTAATATGGCAGTACCACCACTGGAACTGTGTGTCATGGCCAGTACCACCCTGGAACTGTGTGTCATGCCAATACCACCACTGGAACTGTGTGTCATGGCCAGTACCAACACTGGAACTGTATCATGGCCAATACCAACACGGAACTGTGTGTCATGGCCAAATACCAACACTGAACTGTGTGTCAGGCCAAATACCACCCCTGAACTGTGTGTCAAGGCCAGTACCACCGCTGGAACTGTTCTGTGTCATGCCAGTACCACCCCTGGAACTGTGTATCATGGCCAGTACCCACCACCTGGAAACTGTGTGTCATGGACAGTACCACCACTCGGAAACTGTGTGTACTATGGCCAATTACCACCATTTGGAACTGTGTGTCATGGCCAGTACCAACACTGGAACTGTATCATGCCAATACCACCACTGGAACTGTATCATATCCAATCCACCCCTGGAACTGTGTGTCTGGACAGTACAACCCCTGGAACTGTGTGTCATGGCCAGCACCACCCCTGGAACTGTGTGTCATGGACAGTACCGCCCCTGGGAACTGTGTGTCATGGCCAAGCACCCACCCCTGGAACTGTGTGTCATGGACAGTACCGCCCCTGGAACTGTGTGTCATGGCCAGCACCACCCCTGGAGCTGTGTGTCATGGCCAGTACCACCCCTGGAACTGTGTGTCATGCGCCAGTTCCAACCCTGGAACTGTGTGTCATGGCCAGTACCACCCCTGAAACTGTGCGTCATGGCCAGTACCACCCCTTGAA
Source organism: Oncorhynchus kisutch (assembly GCF_002021735.2). NCBI lineage: Eukaryota > Metazoa > Chordata > Actinopteri > Salmoniformes > Salmonidae > Oncorhynchus > Oncorhynchus kisutch. Next base: position 20,463,006 of record NC_034191.2, on the reverse strand, counting down.
CTGTGTTCTATGGCCAGTACCACCCCTGGAACTGTGTATCATGGCCAGTACCACCCCTGGAAACTGGTGTCATGGCCAGTACCAACCACTGGAACTGTGTGTCATGGCCAATACCACCACTGGAAACTGTGTGTCATGGCCAGTACCAACACTGAACTGTATCATGGCCAATTACCACCACTGGAACTGTATCATATCCAATACACCACTGGAACTGTGTGTCACGGCCAGTACCACCACTGAAAACTGTATCATGGCCAATACCAACCATGGGAACTGGTTGTCATGGCCAATACCAAACTGGAACTGGTGTCATGGCAATACCACCCTGGGATCTGTGTGTCATGGCCAGTACCACCACTTGAACTGTGTTGTCCATGGCCAATACCACCACGGGAACTGTGTATCATGGCCAGTACCACACTGGAACTGTGTGTCATGGCCAGTACCACCCTGGAACTGTGTTTCATGGCCAGTACCAACACTGGAACTGTGTGTCATGGCCAGTACCAACACTGGAACTGTATCATGGCCAATACCAACACTGGAACTGTGTATCATGGCCAATACCACCACTGGAACTGTGTGTCATGGCCAGTACCAACACTGGAACTGTGTATCATGGCCATACCAACACTGGAACTATGTGTCATGGCCAATACCAACACTGGACTGTGTGTCATGGCCAGTACCACCCCTGGAACTGTGTGTCATGGCCATACCAACCTAGAACTGTGTGTCATGGCCAATACCACCACCGGAACTGTGTGTCATGGCCAATACCACCACTGGAACTGTGTCATGGCCAATACCACCACTGTAATATGGCCAGTACACCACTGTAATATGGCCAGTACCAACACTGTAATATGGCCAGTACCACCACCACTGGAACTGTTGTGTCATGGCCAGTACCACCCCTGGAACTGTGTGTCATGGCCAATACCACCACTGGAACTGTGTGTCATGGCCAGTACCAACACTGGAACTGTATCATGGCCAATACCACACTGGAACTGTGTGTCATGTCAGGCCAATACCCACCTGGAACTGTGTGTCATGGCCAATACCACCCCTGGAACTGTGTGTCAAGGCCAGTACCCACCACTGGAACTGTGTGTCATGGCCAGTACCACCCCTGGACTGTGTGTCATGGCCAGTACCACCCCTGGAACTGTGCATCATGGCCAGTACCCCCTGGAACTGTGTGTCATGGCCAGTACCACCACTGGAACTGTGAATCATGGCCAGTACCACCACTGGAACTGTGTGTCATGGCCAGTACCACCCCTGGAACTGTGTGTCATGGCCATACCACCACTGTAATATGGCCAGTACCACCACTGTAATATGGCCAGTACCAACACTGGAACTGTATCATGGCCAATACCAACACTGGACCTGTATCATGGCCAATACCAACACTGGAACTGTGTGTCATGGCCAATACCAACACTGGAACTGTGTGTCATGGCCAGTACCACCACTGGAACTGTGTGTCATTGCCAGTACCACCACTGGAACTGTGTGTCATGGCCACTACCACCACTGGACTGTGTGTCATGCCCAGTACCACCACTGGAACTGTGTGTCATGGCCTACCCACCCCTGGAAATGTGTGTCATGGCCAGCACCACCCTGGAACTGTGTTAATGGCCAGTACCCCGCTGGAACTGTGTGTCATGGCCAGTACCACCACTGGAACTGTGTGTCATGGCCAGTACCCACCCCTTGAACTGTATCGTCATGCCATACCAACCTGGAACTGTGTATCATGGCCAATACCACCCCTGGAACTGTGTGTCATGGCCAATACCACCACTGGAACTGTGTGTCATGGCCAATACCACACTGGAACTGTGTGTCATGGCCAGTACCAACACTGGAACTGTATCATGGCCAATACCAACACTGGAACTATGTGTCATGGCCCATACCAACACTGGAACTGTGTGTCATGGCCAGTACCCACCACTGGAACTGTGTTCATGGCCAATACAACCACTGAACTGTGTTCATGGCCAAACCCCACTGGAACTGTATCATGGCCAATACCAACACTGGAACTGTGTGTCATGGCCAATACCACCCCTGGAACTGTGTGTCAGGCCAGTACCCCGGAAAAACCCCACCCTGGAACTGTGTGTCATGGCCAGCACCACCACCTGGAGCTGTGTGTCATGGCCAGTACCACCACCCCTGGAACTGTGTGTCATGGCCAGTACCACTCCTGGAACTGTGTGTCATGGCCAGTACCACCCCTGAAACTGTGCGTCATGGCCAGTACCACCCCTTGAACTGTGTGTCATGGCCAGTACCACCCCTGGAACTGTGTATCATGGCCAATACCACCACTGGAACTGTGTATCATGGCCAATAACCAACCACTGGAACTGTATCATGGCCAATACCAACACTGGAACTGTGTGTCATGGCCAGCACCACCCCTGGAACTGTGTGTCATGGCCAATACCACCACTGGAACTGTGTGTCATGGCCACACCACCCTGGAACTGTGTGTCATGGCCAGTACCACCCCTGGAACTGTGTGTCATGGCCAGTACCACTCCTGGAACTGTGTGTCATGGCCAGTACCACCCCTGAAACTGTGTCATGGCCAGTACCACCCTTGAACTGTGTGTCATGGCCAGTACCACCCCTGGAACTGTGTATCATGGCCCTACCACCCCTGGAACTGTGTGTCATGCCAGTCCCACCCCTGGAACTGTGTGTCATGGCCAGTACCACCCCCTGGAACTGTGTGTCATGGCCAGCCCACCCCTGGAACTGTGTGTCATGGCCAGTACCACCACTGGAACTGTGTGTCATGGCCAGCACCACCACTGGAACTGTGTGTCATGGCCATTACCCAACCCCTGGAACTGTGTGTCATGGCCAGTACCACCACTGGAACTGTGTGTCATGGCCAATACCAACCCCTGAAACTGTGTGTCATGGCCAGTACCACCCCTTGAACTGTGTGTCATGGCCATACAACCCCTGGAACTGTGTTCATGGCAGTACCACCCCTGGAACTGTGTGTCATGGCCAGTACCACCACTGGAACTGTGTGTCATGGCCAATACCACCACTGGAACTGTGTGTCATGGCCAGTACAACACTGGAACTGTGTGTCATGGCCATACCCCCACTGAACTGTATCATGGCCAATACCACCACTGGAACTGTGTGTCATGGCCAGTACCACCACTGGAACTGTATCATGGCCAATACCACACTGGAACTGTGTGTCATGGCCAATACCAACACTGGAACTGTGTGTCATGGCCAATACCACCACTGGAACTGTGTGTGTCATGGCCAGTACCACCACTGGAACTGTGTGTCATGGCCAATACCACCACTGGAACTGTGTATCATGGCCAATACCAACCACTGGAACTGTGTGTCATGGCCATACCACCCCTGGAACTGTGTGTCATGGCCAGTACCACCTGGAACTGTTGTCATGGCCAGTACCAACACTGGAACTGTGTCATGGCCAATACCAACACTGGAACTGTGTGTCATGGCCAATACCACCCCTGGAACTGTGTGTCATGGCCAGTACC
>NC_034191.2:20435524-20459334 GCF_002021735.2 Oncorhynchus kisutch | reverse complement strand
TGTATCATGGCCAATACCAACATGGAACTGTGTGTCATGGCCAATACCACCACTGGAACTGTGTGTCATGGCCAATACCACCCCTGGAATGTGTGTCATGGCCAGTACCACCCTGGAACTGTGTGTCATGGCCAGTACCACCACTGGAACTGTGTCATGGCCAGTACCACCTGGAACTGTGTGTCATGGCCAGTACCACCACTGGAACTGTGTGTCATGGCCAGTACCACCCCTGGAACTGTGTTCATGGCCAGTACACCCCTGGAACTGTGTGTCATGGCCAGTACCACCCTGGAACTGTGTGTCATGGCCAGTACCACCCCTGGAACTGTGTGTCATGGCCAGTACCACCCCTGGAACTGTGTGTCATGGCCAGTACCACCCTGGACTGTGTGTCATGGCCAGTACCACCCTGGAAAGTGTCATGGCCAGTACCACCACTGGAACTGGTGTCATGGCCAGTACCACCACTGGAACTGTGTGTCATGGCCAGTACCACCCTGGAACTGTGTGTCATGGCCAGTACCACCACTGGAAACTGTGTGTCATGGCCAGTACCACCCCTGGAACTGTGTGTCATGGCCAGTACCACACTGGAACTGTGTGTCATGGCCAATACCACCTGGAACTGTGTGTCATGGCCAGTACCCACATGGAACTGTGTGTCATGGCCAGTACCACCCTGGAACTGTGTGTCATGGCCAGTACCACCCCTGGAACTGTGTGTCATGGCCAGTACCACCCTGGAACTGTGTCATGGCCAATACCACCACTGGAACTGTGTATCATGGCCAATACCAACCACTGGAACTGTGTATCATGGCCAATACCAACACTGGAACTGTATCATGGCCAATACCAACACTGGAACTGTGTGTCATGGCCAGTACCACCACTGGAACTGTGTCATGGCCAATACCAACACTGGAACTGTGTGTCATGGCCAGTACCAACCCTGGAACTGTGTGTCATGGCCAGTACCACCACTGGAACTGTGTGTCATGGCCAATACCACCACTGAAACTGTGTATCATGGCCAATACCACCACTGGAACTGTATCATGGCCAATACCACAATGGAACTGTGTGTATCATGGCCAATACCAACACTGGAACTGTGTGTCATGGCCAGTACCACCACTGGAACTGTGGTCATGGCCATGTGTACCACCCCTGGAACTGTGTGTCATGGCCAGTACCACCCCTGGAACTGTGTGTCATGGCCAGTACCACCCTGGAACTGTGTGTCATGGCTTGAACTGTGAATCTGGCCAGTACCACCCTGGAACTGTGTGTCATGGCCAGTACCACCCTGGAACTGGTGTGTCATGGCCAGTACCAACACTTTAATATGGCCAGTACCAACACTGGAACTGTGTGTCATGGCCAGTACCACCCTGGAACTGTGTGTCATGGCCATTACACCACTGGGAACTGTGTGTCATGGCCAGTACCACCACTGGAACTGTGTGTCATGGCCAGACCACCCTGGAACTGTGTGTCATGGCCATAACCACCACTGGAACTGTGTGTCATGGCCAGTACCACCCCTGGAACTGTGTGTCATGGCCAATACCACCCCTGGAACTGTGTGTCATGGCCAGTACCACCACTGTAATATGGCCAGTATCACCACTGCAATATAGCCAGTACCACCACTGTAATATGGCCAGTATCACCACTGCAATATAGCCAGTACCACCACTGTAATATGGCCAGTACCAACACTGTAATATGGCCAGTACCACCACTGGAACTGTGTGTCATGGCCAGTACCACCCCTGGAACTGTGTGTCATGGCCAATACCACCACTGGAACTGTGTGTCATGGCCAATACCAACACTGGAACTGTGTGTCATGGCCAGTACCAACACTGGAACTGTATCATGGCCAATACCAACACTGGAACTATGTGTCATGGCCAATACCAACACTGGAACTGTGTGTCATGGCCAGTACCACCACTGGAACTGTGTATCATGGCCAATACACCACTGGAACTGTGTATCATGGCCAATACCACCACTGGAACTGTATCATGGCCAATACCAACACTGGAACTGTGTGTCATGGCCAGTACCACCACTGGAACTGTGTGTCATTGCCAGTACCACCACTGGAACTGTGTGTCATGGCCACTACCACCACTGGAACTGTGTGTCATGGCCAATACCACCACTGGAACTGTGTGTCATGGCCAGTACCACCCCTGGAACTGTGTGTCATGGCCAATACCACCACTGGAACTGTGTGTCATGGCCAGTACCAACACTGGAACTGTATCATGGCCAATACCAACACTGGAACTGTGTGTCATGGCCAATACCAACACTGGAACTGTGTGTCATGGCCAATACCACCCCTGGAACTGTGTGTCAAGGCCAGTACCACCGCTGGAACTGTGTGTCATGGCCAGTAGCACCACTGGAACTGTGTGTCATGGCCAGTACCACCACTGGAACTGTGTGTCATGGCCAGTACCACCCCTTGAACTGTATCATGGCCAATACCAACACTGGAACGGTGTATCATGGCCAATACCAACACTGGAACTGTGTATCATGGCCAATACCAACACTGGAACTGTATCATGGCCAATACCAACACTGGAACTGTGTGTCATGGCCAGTACCAACACTGGAACTGTATCATGGCCAATACCAACACTGGAACTATGTGTCATGGCCAATACCAACACTGGAACTGTGTGTCATGGCCAGTACCACCACTGGAACTGTCTATCATGGCCAATACACCACTGGAACTGTGTATCATGGCCAATACCACCACTGGAACTGTATCATGGCCAATACCACCACTTGAACTGTATCATGGCCAATACCAACACTGGAACTGTGTGTCATGGCCAGTACCACTACTGGAACTGTGCACCATGGCCAGTACCACCCCTGGAACTGTGTGTCATGGCCAGTACCACCCCTGGAACTGTGCATCATGGCCAGTACCACCCCTGGAACTGTGTGTCATGGCCAGTACCACCCCTGGAACTGTGAATCATGGCCAGTACCACCCTTGGAACTGTGTGTCATGGCCAGTACCACCCCTGGAACTGTGTGTCATGGCCAGTACCAACACTTTAATATGGCCAGTACCACCACTGGAACTGTGTGTCATGGCCAGTACCACCACTGGAACTGTGTGTCATGGCCAATTACCACCACTGGAACTGTGTGTCATGGCCAGTACCACCACTGGAACTGTGTGTCATGGCCAGTACCACCCCTGGAACTGTGTGTCATGGCCAATACCACCACTGGAACTGTGTGTCATGGCCAGTACCACCCCTGGAACTGTGTGTCATGGCCAATACCACCCCTGGAACTGTGTGTCATGGCCAGTACCACCACTGTAATATGGCCAGTATCACCACTGCAATATAGCCAGTACCACCACTGTAATATGGCCAGTATCACCACTGCAATATAGCCAGTACCACCACTGTAATATGGCCAGTACCAACACTGTAATATGGCCAGTACCACCACTGGAACTGTGTGTCATGGCCAGTACCACCCCTGGAACTGTGTGTCATGGCCAATACCACCACTGGAACTGTGTGTCATGGCCAATACCAACACTGGAACTGTGTGTCATGGCCAGTACCAACACTGGAACTGTATCATGGCCAATACCAACACTGGAACTATGTGTCATGGCCAATACCAACACTGGAACTGTGTGTCATGGCCAGTACCACCACTGGAACTGTGTATCATGGCCAATACACCACTGGAACTGTGTATCATGGCCAATACCACCACTGGAACTGTATCATGGCCAATACCAACACTGGAACTGTGTGTCATGGCCAGTACCACCACTGGAACTGTGTGTCATTGCCAGTACCACCACTGGAACTGTGTGTCATGGCCACTACCACCACTGGAACTGTGTGTCATGGCCAGTACCACCACTGGAACTGTGTGTCATGGCCACTACCACCCCTGGAAATGTGTGTCATGGCCAGCACCACCCTGGAACTGTGTGTAATGGCCAGTACCACTACTGGAACTGTGTGTCATGGCCAGTACCACCACTGGAACTGTGTGTCATGGCCAGTACCACCCCTTGAACTGTATCATGGCCAATACCAACACTGGAACTGTGTATCATGGTCAATACCACCCCTGGAACTGTGTGTCATGGCCAATACCACCACTGGAACTGTGTGTCATGGCCAATACCACCACTGGAACTGTGTGTCATGGCCAATACCAACACTGGAACTGTGTGTCATGGCCAGTACCAACACTGGAACTGTGTATCATGGCCAAACCACCACTGGAACTGTATCATGGCCAATACCAACACTGGAACTGTGTGTAATGGCCAGTACCACCACTGGAACTGTGTGTCATGGCCACTACCACCCCTGGAAATGTGTGTCATGGCCAGTACCACCCCTGGAACTGTGTGTCATGGACAGTACAACCCCTGGAACTGTGTGTCATGGCCAGCACCACCCCTGGAACTGTGTGTCATGGACAGTACCGCCCCTGGAACTGTGTGTCATGGCCAGCACCACCCCAGGAACTGTGTGTCATGGACAGTACCGCCCCTGGAACTGTGTGTCATGGCCAGCACCACCCCTGGAGCTGTGTGTCATGGCCAGTAACACCCCTGGAACTGTGTCATGGCCAGTTCCACCCCTGGAACTGTGTGTCATGGCCAGTACCACCCCTGAAACTGTGCGTCATGGCCAGTACCACCCCTTGAACTGTGTGTCATGGCCAGTACCACCCCTGGAACTGTGTGTCATGGCCAGTACCACCACTGGAAATGTGTGTCATGGCCAGCACCACCCTGGAACTGTGTGTAATGGCCAGTACCACTACTGGAACTGTGTGTCATGGCCAGCACCACCCCTGGAACTGTGTGTCATGGACAGTACCGCCCCTGGAACTGTGTGTCATGGCCAGCACCACCCCTGGAGCTGTGTGTCATGGCCAGTACTACCCCTGGAACTGTGTGTCATGGCCACTACCACCACTGGAACTGTGTGTCATGGCCAGTACCACCACTGGAACTGTGTGTCATGGCCACTACCACCCCTGGAAATGTGTGTCATGGCCAGCACCACCCTGGAACTGTGTGTAATGGCCAGTACCACTACTGGAACTGTGTGTCATGGCCAGTACCACCACTGGAACTGTGTGTCATGGCCAGTACCACCCCTTGAACTGTATCATGGCCAATACCAACACTGGAACTGTGTATCATGGTCAATACCACCCCTGGAACTGTGTGTCATGGCCAATACCACCACTGGAACTGTGTGTCATGGCCAATACCACCACTGGAACTGTGTGTCATGGCCAATACCAACACTGGAACTGTGTGTCATGGCCAGTACCAACACTGGAACTGTGTATCATGGCCAAACCACCACTGGAACTGTATCATGGCCAATACCAACACTGGAACTGTGTGTCATGGCCAGTACCACCACTGGAACTGTGTGTCATGGCCACTACCACCCCTGGAAATGTGTGTCATGGCCAGCACCACCCTGGAACTGTGTGTAATGGCCAGTACCACCACTGGAACTGTGTGTCATGGCCACTACCACCCCTGGAAATGTGTGTCATGGCCAGTACCACCCCTGGAACTGTGTGTCATGGACAGTACAACCCCTGGAACTGTGTGTCATGGCCAGCACCACCCCTGGAACTGTGTGTCATGGACAGTACCGCCCCTGGAACTGTGTGTCATGGCCAGCACCACCCCAGGAACTGTGTGTCATGGACAGTACCGCCCCTGGAACTGTGTGTCATGGCCAGCACCACCCCTGGAGCTGTGTGTCATGGCCAGTAACACCCCTGGAACTGTGTCATGGCCAGTTCCACCCCTGGAACTGTGTGTCATGGCCAGTACCACCCCTGAAACTGTGCGTCATGGCCAGTACCACCCCTTGAACTGTGTGTCATGGCCAGTACCACCCCTGGAACTGTGTATCATGGCCAGTACCACCCCTGGAACTGTGTGTCATGGCCAGTACCACCACTGGAAATGTGTGTCATGGCCAGCACCACCCTGGAACTGTGTGTAATGGCCAGTACCACTACTGGAACTGTGTGTCATGGCCAGCACCACCCCTGGAACTGTGTGTCATGGACAGTACCGCCCCTGGAACTGTGTGTCATGGCCAGCACCACCCCTGGAGCTGTGTGTCATGGCCAGTACTACCCCTGGAACTGTGTGTCATGGCCAGTTCCACCCCTGGAACTGTGTGTCATGGCCAGTACCACCCCTGAAACTGTGCGTCATGGCCAGTACCACCCCTTGAACTGTGTGTCATGGCCAGTACCACCCCTGGAACTGTGTATCATGGCCAGTACCACCCCTGGAACTGTGTGTCATGGCCAGTACCACCACTGGAACTGTGTGTCATGGCCAATACCACCACTGGAACTGTGTGTCATGGCCAGTACCAACACTGGAACTGTATCATGGCCAATACCACCACTGGAACTGTATCATATCCAATACCACCCCTGGAACTGTGTGTCATGGCCAGTACCAACACTGGAACTGTATCATGGCCAATACCACCACTGGAACTGTATCATGTCCAATACCACCCCTGGAACTGTGTGTCACGGCCAGTACCGCCACTGAAACTGTATCATGGCCAATACCAACACTGGAACTGTGTGTCATGGCCAATACCAACACTGGAACTGTGTGTCATGGCCAGCACCACCCCTGTATCTGTGTGTCATGGCCAGTACCACCACTGGAACTGTGTGTCATGGCCAATACCAACACTGGAACTGTGTATCATGGCCAATACCACCACTGGAACAGTGTGTCATGGCCAGTACCAACACTGGAACTGTATCATGGCCAATACCAACACTGGAACTATGTGTCATGGCCAATACCAACACTGGAACTGTGTGTCATGGCCAGTACCACCCCTGGAACTGTGTGTCATGGCCAATACCAGCACTAGAACTGTGTGTTATGGCCAATACCACCACCGGAACTGTGTGTCATGGCCAATACCACCACTGGAACTGTGTCATGGCCAATACCACCACTGTAATATGGCCAGTACCACCACTGTAATATGGCCAGTACCAACACTGTAATATGGCCAGTACCACCACTGGAACTGTGTGTCATGGCCAGTACCACCCCTGGAACTGTGTGTCATGGCCAATACCACCACTGGAACTGTGTGTCATGGCCAGTACCAACACTGGAACTGTATCATGGCCAATACCAACACTGGAACTGTGTGTCATGGCCAATACCAACACTGGAACTGTGTGTCATGGCCAATACCACCCCTGGAACTGTGTGTCAAGGCCAGTACCACCGCTGGAACTGTGTGTCATGGCCAGTACCACCACTGGAACTGTGTGTCATGGCCAATACCACCACTGGAACTGTGTGTCATGGCCAGTACCACCCCTTGAACTGTATCATGGCCAATACCAACACTGGAACTGTGTATCATGGCCAATACCACCACTGGAACTGTGTATCATGGCCAATACCAACACTGGAACTGTATCATGGCCAATACCAACACTGGACCTGTATCATGGCCAATACCAACACTGCAACTATGTGTCATGGCCAATACCAACACTGGAACTGTGTGTCATGGCCAGTACCACCACTGGAACTGTCTATCATGGCCAATACACCACTGGAACTGTGTATCATGGCCAATACCACCACTGGAACTGTATCATGGTCAATACCACCACTGGAACTGTATCATGGCCAATACCAACACTGGAACTGTGTGTCATGGCCAGTACCACTACTGGAACTGTGCATCATGGCCAGTACCACCCCTGGAACTGTGTGTCATGGCCAGTACCACCCCTGGAACTGTGCATCATGGCCAGTACCACCCCTGGAACTGTGTCATGGCCAGTACCACCCCTGGAACTGTGAATCATGGCCAGTACCACCCTTGGAACTGTGTGTCATTACCAGTACCACCCCTGGAACTGTGTGTCATGGCCAGTACCACCACTGGAACTGTGTGTCATGGCCAGTACCACCCCTGGAACTGTGTGTCATGGCCAATACCACCACTGGAACTGTGTGTCATGGCCAGTACCACCCCTGGAACTGTGTGTCATGGCCAATACCACCCCTGGAACTGTGTGTCATGGCCATTACTACCACTGTAATATGGCCAGTACCACCACTGCAATATGGCCAGTACCACCACTGTAATATGGCCAGTACCAACACTGTAATATGGCCAGTACCACCAATGGAACTGTGTGTCATGGCCAGTACCACCCCTGGAACTGTGTGTCATGGCCAATACCACCACTGGAACTGTGTGTCATGGCCAATACCAACACTGGAACTGTGTGTCATGGCCAGTACCAACACTGGAACTGTATCATGGCCAATACCAACACTGGAACTATGTGTCATGGCCAATACCAACACTGGAACTGTGTGTCATGGCCAGTACCACCACTGGAACTGTGTATCATGGCCAATACACCACTGGAACTGTGTATCATGGCAAATACCACCACTGGAACTGTATCATGGCCAATACCAAAACTGGAACTGTGTGTCATGGCCAGTACCACCACTGGAACTGTGTGTCATTGCCAGTACCACCACTGGAACTGTGTGTCATGGCCACTACCACCACTGGAACTGTATCATGGCCAATACCAACACTGGAACTATGTGTCATGGCCAATACCAACACTGGAACTGTGTGTCATGGCCAGTACCACCACTGGAACTGTGTATCATGGCCAATACACCACTGGAACTGTGTATCATGGCCAATACCACCACTGGAACTGTATCATGGCCAATACCAAAACTGGAACTGTGTGTCATGGCCAGTACCACCACTGGAACTGTGTGTCATTGCCAGTACCACCACTGGAACTGTGTGTCATGGCCACTACCACCACTGGAACTGTGTGTCATGGCCAGTACCACCACTGGAACTGTGTGTCATGGCCACTACCACCCCTGGAAATGTGTGTCATGGCCAGCACCACCCTGGAACTGTGTGTAATGGCCAGTACCACCGCTGGAACTGTGTGTCATGGCCAGTACCACCACTGGAACTGTGTGTCATGGCCAGTACCACCCCTTGAACTGTATCATGGCCAATACCAACACTGGAACTGTGTGTCATGGCCAATACCACCACTGGAACTGTGTCATGGCCAATACCACCACTGTAATATGGCCAGTACCACCACTGTAATATGGCCAGTACCAACACTGTAATATGGCCAGTACCACCACTGGAACTGTGTGTCATGGCCAGTACCACCCCTGGAACTGTGTGTCATGGCCAATACCACCACTGGAACTGTGTGTCATGGCCAGTACCAACACTGGAACTGTATCATGGCCAATACCAACACTGGAACTGTGTGTCATGGCCAATACCAACACTGGAACTGTGTGTCATGGCCAATACCACCCCTGGAACTGTGTGTCAAGGCCAGTACCACCGCTGGAACTGTGTGTCATGGCCAGTACCACCACTGGAACTGTGTGTCATGGCCAATACCACCACTGGAACTGTGTGTCATGGCCAGTACCACCCCTTGAACTGTATCATGGCCAATACCAACACTGGAACTGTGTATCATGGCCAATACCACCACTGGAACTGTGTATCATGGCCAATACCAACACTGGAACTGTATCATGGCCAATACCAACACTGGACCTGTATCATGGCCAATACCAACACTGCAACTATGTGTCATGGCCAATACCAACACTGGAACTGTGTGTCATGGCCAGTACCACCACTGGAACTGTCTATCATGGCCAATACACCACTGGAACTGTGTATCATGGCCAATACCACCACTGGAACTGTATCATGGTCAATACCACCACTGGAACTGTATCATGGCCAATACCAACACTGGAACTGTGTGTCATGGCCAGTACCACTACTGGAACTGTGCATCATGGCCAGTACCACCCCTGGAACTGTGTGTCATGGCCAGTACCACCCCTGGAACTGTGCATCATGGCCAGTACCACCCCTGGAACTGTGTCATGGCCAGTACCACCCCTGGAACTGTGAATCATGGCCAGTACCACCCTTGGAACTGTGTGTCATGGCCAGTACCACCCCTGGAACTGTGTGTCATGGCCAGTACCACCACTGGAACTGTGTGTCATGGCCAGTACCACCCCTGGAACTGTGTGTCATGGCCAATACCACCACTGGAACTGTGTGTCATGGCCAGTACCACCCCTGGAACTGTGTGTCATGGCCAATACCACCCCTGGAACTGTGTGTCATGGCCATTACTACCACTGTAATATGGCCAGTACCACCACTGCAATATGGCCAGTACCACCACTGTAATATGGCCAGTACCAACACTGTAATATGGCCAGTACCACCAATGGAACTGTGTGTCATGGCCAGTACCACCCCTGGAACTGTGTGTCATGGCCAATACCACCACTGGAACTGTGTGTCATGGCCAATACCAACACTGGAACTGTGTGTCATGGCCAGTACCAACACTGGAACTGTATCATGGCCAATACCAACACTGGAACTATGTGTCATGGCCAATACCAACACTGGAACTGTGTGTCATGGCCAGTACCACCACTGGAACTGTGTATCATGGCCAATACACCACTGGAACTGTGTATCATGGCAAATACCACCACTGGAACTGTATCATGGCCAATACCAAAACTGGAACTGTGTGTCATGGCCAGTACCACCACTGGAACTGTGTGTCATTGCCAGTACCACCACTGGAACTGTGTGTCATGGCCACTACCACCACTGGAACTGTATCATGGCCAATACCAACACTGGAACTATGTGTCATGGCCAATACCAACACTGGAACTGTGTGTCATGGCCAGTACCACCACTGGAACTGTGTATCATGGCCAATACACCACTGGAACTGTGTATCATGGCCAATACCACCACTGGAACTGTATCATGGCCAATACCAAAACTGGAACTGTGTGTCATGGCCAGTACCACCACTGGAACTGTGTGTCATTGCCAGTACCACCACTGGAACTGTGTGTCATGGCCACTACCACCACTGGAACTGTGTGTCATGGCCAGTACCACCACTGGAACTGTGTGTCATGGCCACTACCACCCCTGGAAATGTGTGTCATGGCCAGCACCACCCTGGAACTGTGTGTAATGGCCAGTACCACCGCTGGAACTGTGTGTCATGGCCAGTACCACCACTGGAACTGTGTGTCATGGCCAGTACCACCCCTTGAACTGTATCATGGCCAATACCAACACTGGAACTGTGTATCATGGCCAATACCACCACTGGAACTGTGTGTCATGGCCAATACCAACACTGGAACTGTGTGTCATGGCCAGTACCAACACTGGAACTGTATCATGGCCAATACCAACACTGGAACTATGTGTCATGGCCAATACCAACACTGGAACTGTGTGTCATGGCCAGTACCACCACTGGAACTGTGTATCATGGCCAATACACCACTGGAACTGTGTATCATGGCCAAACCACCACTGGAACTGTATCATGGCCAATACCAACACTGGAACTGTGTGTCATGGCCAGCCACCACCCCTGGAACTGTGTGTCATGGACAGTACCGCCCCTGGAACTGTGTGTCATGGCCAGCACCACCCCTGGAGCTGTGTGTCATGGCCAGTACCACCCCTGGAACTGTGTGTCATGGCCAGTTCCACCCCTGGAACTGTGTGTCATGGCCAGTACCACCCCTGAAACTGTGCGTCATGGCCAGTACCACCCCTTGAACTGTGTGTCATGGCCAGTACCACCCCTGGAACTGTGTATCATGGCCAGTACCACCCCTGGAACTGTGTGTCATGGCCAGTACCACCACTGGAACTGTGTGTCATGGCCAATACCACCACTGGAACTGTGTGTCATGGCCAGTACCAACACTGGAACTGTATCATGGCCAATACCACCACTGGAACTGTGTGTCATGGCCAGTACCACCACTGAAACTGTATCATGGCCAATACCAACACTGGAACTGTGTGGCATGGCCAATACCAACACTGGAACTGTGTGTCATGGCCAATACCACCCCTGGATCTGTGTGTCATGGCCAGTACCACCACTGGAACTGTGTGTCATGGCCAATACCACCACTGGAACTGTGTATCATGGCCAGTACCACCACTGGAACTGTGTGTCATGGCCAGTACCAACACTGGAACTGTATCATGGCCAATACCAACACTGGAACTATGTGTCATGGCCAATACCACCACTGGAACTGTGTGTCATGGCCAGTACCACCACTGGAACTGTGTGTCATGGCCAATACCAACTCTGGAACTGTGTGTCATGGCCAGTACCACCCCTGGAACTGTGTGTCATGGCCAATACCAACACTGGAACTGTGTGTCATGGCCAATACCACCACTGGAACTGTGTGTCATGGCCAATACCAACACTGGAACTGTGTGTCATGGCCAGTACCACCCTTGGAACTGTGTGTCATGGCCAGTACCACCACTGTAACTGTGTGTCATGGCCAGTACCACCCCTGGAACTGTGTGTCATGGCCAGTACCACCCCTGGAACTGTGTGTCATGGCCAGTACCACCCCTGAAACTGTGTGTCATGTCCAGTACCACCACTGTAATATGGCCAGTACCAACACTGTAATATGGCCAGTACCAACACTGTAATATTGCCAGTACCAACACTGCAACATGGCCAGTACTAGCACTGTAACTGTATCATGGCCAAAACGCTGGATGTTTTGGATAGCCTTCTTGCTTGTATACCGACGAGTTGGTCGGTCTGATTCGGAGTTCACCGGTTTTGTTTTCTGATACACCTACCCGTATAAACTTAATATAAACAATATTGACATTTGGGATGCTGACCCCATCTGTCAGCGGTTCTATAGAGTTTCTTCAGAGAAATAGAGTTGTCTGGGTGCTGAGATCAGGTACATGCTGGAGAATGAAATTGCAGAGTCTTCTTTCTCCAGCTTGGGCTTCTCCCTGTATGTTGGTCAGTAAACCGGATGGGACAAATAGATTTTGTACAGACTACCATTTCTTCTTGAAAACCCTGAGCAATACAGGGCCAAAATAACAATTTTTCACTCTTTTACAGTGTCACAGAACCAGATTAATTTCCTCTTCCTCAGAAGGAGAACTGCGTTGATCAGGTCGGAGCAGTGAAGTTTGTGAGCACGTTTGCCCTGTTAAAGGGCTATTGGCAGGGGCCACTGACATGTAGGGCACAAAATCTCTGCCTTTAATACACCCTCCAGTCTGTACAGATGTTCAGTTATGGGTTTCCGCCTGCATAATATACCTGCTACTTTTCAAGCTCCTTATGCGTAAGTTTGTCTCCGGTAGTGGTTTATGCAGATACTGGTGGACACGCGTTTTCTCATGTTCGTTGTCCCTGAGTGTTGTGACATATGTGTGTTGTCCACGTGGCCAGCCACTGTTTATTTAGTGTTTTGTGTTGTCCTGTCGCTCCTATTATCTGTTCCTTGCTGTCTTTTTTCTTTCCTCTAAAAGGTTGCTTCCTGTGTGCAAAGATTGCTGAGGTCTGGGGAGGATGAGGTTGGCTGGGGCAGTGGGGTAGCTTTAGCCAGGGCAGTATGTTGAAGTTTATGTACAGTACAAGTCAAAGGTTTGGACACACCTACTCGTTCCGGGACTTTTCTTTATTTGTACTATTTTCTACATTCTAGAATAATAGTGAAGACATCAAAACAATTAAATCAACATATGGAATCATGTAGTAGCAAATCAAATATTGTTCTGACCCAGAGTTACCTCTGATGCAGAGGATACATTCATTAGAATTAACTGCACCTCAGATTGCAGGCCAAATAAATGCTTCACAGAGTTCAAGTAACAGACACATCTTAACATCAACTGTTCAGAGGAGACTGCGTGAATCAGGCCTTCATGGACAAATTGCTGCAAAGAAATCACTACTAAAGGACACCAATAAGAACAAGAGACTTGGTCTTTTACGGGGCACGAGGACACAAAATGACCAAAAGTCCCGCAAAACAGGAAGCTTCTTGTGCTGATACGGTGTTGCTATTCCGCTGGCGACAGCCCAGCCCTGCCTAGTTGCATGAGCTCGGGAAACAGTGCCTCGGCCCTCCTCAGTGACTCTTGAGGAAGGTCGGGGAATCTCGGGTGCTCTCGGCCACGGGACCGTCGTGGACTTCCGGGATGACTCGAGGTGAGGTGGAATCCCTGGACGTGCGAGTAAAAGCGAATTTCCTCTCCATCCGTCATTCCCGCAATCGCCCATCGATGCGGATGGTCAAAGCGATAAGGGAGTCAAAAATCCGTGGGTAACTCCCGAGCCGCAAGCTCGTACTTGTCAAACAGTGCTTCCGTGTTCCACGCACTCTCTGCTGCCAACGTACAGAAATCCACTGCATAGTCGGCCACAGTGTGGACGTCCTGCAGGAGCTGGATTAGCTTCCGGGCAGCTTCTCTCTCGGAGGACGGGGCATCAAAAACTTTCCTCACCTCTCCCACACATATGGCCGGCTGCTGTTCCCATACAGCGGTAGCACAGGTGAGAGCCCTTTCGGACATCAGCGTGATTAGATAGGCTATTTTGGAGCAATCCGAGGGGAAGGAGGAGGGCTGAAGCTTGATAATGAGGGCACACTGAGCAAAAAATGTCAGACAGATGCTTGGCTCTCCATTGAAGCATTCCGGAGGAGGTAACCGGGGCTCCTGGGAGGGTGGAGAGGCTGGTGGGGTGGCGCTGCTGACCGCCGAGATGCTGAGGGGCGGTGGGGTAACCACCGTGGCAGGCTGCCCCCCAAACAACCTGTGGAATTGCTCCAGCAGCATGTCCAACGCCCAGTTATGGTGCTCAGCCAACGTTTGGACCCCCTCCATCAGCCCACAAAGTAATCCCTCACACCTACCAATGGAGGCTCCTTGAGAGGAGATGGCATTGCGCAGCTGGCCCGGGTTTTCTGGGTCAGTCATGGCCAGTTCATACTATCTGGTATGAAGGGAAGACCCAGATGCAGACCACGTTGAATAAACAATAGTTTAATGTTCCAAACAGGGGCAGGCAATAGTCAGGTCAAGGCAAGCATGGGTCAGGAAACCCGAGGTGGGGCAACGGTACCAGATGGCAGGCAAGCTCAGGGTGAGGGTAAGGCAGAGATTGGTAATCCAGAGGGGGGGGCAGAGGTACTGGGCGGCAGGCAGGTTCAGGGTCAGGAACAGGCAGAGTGGTCAGGTGGGCAGGCTTGGAGTCAGGACAGGCAGAGTGGTCAGGCGGGCAGGTTCAGGGTCAGGAACAGGCAGAGTGGTCAGGCGGGCAGGTTCAGGGTCAGGAACAGGCAGAGTGGTCAGGCGGGCAGGTTCAGGGTCAGGACAGGCAGAGTGGTCAGGCGGGCAGGTTCAGGGTCAGGAACAGGCAGAGTGGTCGGGCAGGCTCGGAGTCAGGACAGGCAGAGTGGTCAGGCGGCAGGCTCGGAGTCAGGACAGGCAGAGTGGTCAGGCGGGCAGGCTCGGAGTCAGGACAGGCAGAGTGGTCAGGCGGGCAGGCTCGGAGTCAGGACAGGCAGAGTGGTCAGGCGGGCAGGCTCGGAGTCAGGAACAGGCAGAGTGGTCAGGCGGGCAGGCTCGGAGTCAGGACAGGCAAGGGTCAAAACCTGGACGGCGAGAAAAGAGAGACCGGAGACACAAAACACTGAATGACTTGAACAAACAAGATGAACTGGCACAGACAGACAGAAAACACAGGTATAAATACACAGGGGATAATGGAGAAGATGGGAGACACCTGGAGGGGGTGGAGACAATCACAAAGACAGGTGAAAGAGATCAGGGTGTGACAGCAGCGATACACCATCCAATCTGGTTTGCGCTTAGTGGGATTACTATTTGTTTTTCAACAGGACAATGACCCAACACACCTCCAGGCTGTGTAAGGGCTTTTGGCCAAGAAGACAAGTGATGGGGTTCTGCATCAGATGACCTGACCTCCACAATCACCCAACCTCAACCCAATTGAGATGGTTTGAGATGAGTTGGACCGCATGGTGAAGGAAAAGCAGCCAACAAGTGCTCAGCATTTATGGGAACTCATTCAAGACTGTTGGAAAGGCATTCCAGGTGAAGCTGGTTGAAGAGAGTGTGCAAAGAGTGTGTAACAGGCTACGAGCCGGTTCGTAACCGTATGTGAATAAACGTCTTATTCTGCAGTGAGAGATTGTTGGAATCACAGAATTCCTTTCTGACCAACACTGTGAACGCTCCACTGTCCTCCTGTGTCCCTCCCTATTCCTTCACCCATGTTTGCCTGTTGATTGATTCGTGAGTGGACCTGTGTTATCGAGGTAGGAGGAGACTAACCAATCCTCCACCACTTCAGTGGGCAGCCAAGTAGAACCACGCTCTACTAGACCCACCAAAACCCATCTAAAGACCACTTACACCCTGCTCAGCACACTAACCTAACACTAACCTTAACATAAAGAGAGGGATAGGGAGAATCACTTTAATAGAGTGAGGTAGCTGCTGCAGCGTGCCATGGAGGCTAGTAGAATCAAATCCCCTGGTTCCTTCAGGTCTGGCAGCATGGTTTAACCTCTGACTCGATATGCACTCCATTAATTACGTCTCGTAAAAATACGGTATGTAAATAAAAGACTAGCTTCGACTGGATGGAGGTGGAGAATATTCCTTCCTGCCTCATTGTCTATCTACTTCCCTCTAGTCTTCTTCCTTCCTACACTCACCTGGTGGGAGGGAAAGGCCTAGATTCTAGAAGTGTAACTGGTTTATACCTGCATGCAGCCTAAATTACTCCTATATGAAGGGAAAGTATGTATGCCTTGGTCTCCAAATCTCATTTGGCATTTGGAGGCTGAATCACACCAGGGAAGAGAGGCACAGAGGGGAAGAGGAGGAGAGGAAAAAGAGGAGATAAGGAGAGAGCCATGGAAAGAGAGAGAAAAAGACGAATCGTGAAAATTGAGTGGAAATTGATCAAGATTAAATAGAGAGAGAGATGGAGGAAACTGGATATTGCATACTAACTGTAGATGAACTGGGGAAGAGGGGAATGGAAATAAGGTTTCAGGAAAAAGAGTTTCAGGGACAGATGCTTTGGGCAGAATGAATCCAGAGAGTAAACAGAGGGATATAGAAAAAAGATAGAGAGTAGTTGTTGGAGGGATGAAGGAAGAGAGAGATTAAAGGGAAAGAGAGAGGGAAGGAGAGGAGAGAGAGACTAGAGGGAAAGAGAGAGGGGAGGAGAAGAGAGAGAGACTAGAGGGAAAGAGAGAGGGAAGGAGAAGAGAGAGCGACTTGAGGGAAAGAGAGAGGGAAGGAGAAGAGAGAGAGACTAGAGGGAAAGAGAGAGGGGAGGAGAAGAGAGAGAGACTAGAGGGAAAGAGAGAGGGAAGGAGAAGAGAGAGAGACTTGAGGGAAAGAGAGAGGGAAGGAGAAGAGAGAGAGACTAGAGGGAAAGAGAGAGGGGAGGAGAAGAGAGAGAGACTAGAGGGAAAGAGAGAGGGGAGGAGAAGAGAGAGAGACTAGAGGGAAAGAGACAAAGAGGGAGAAGAGAGCGACTGATGTAGCAGAGCGAGAAGTAAAAGGTTCCTCTAATACAAGACTGAATATATCTGAGCACACAGCCCTGAAGGACACACTGTTAGTGGAGAGAAATTAGGAGAGATGCAGAGAGTTGAAAGAGGGGCAGAGAGGAGGAGAACAAACTCCAATGGTCCTTACTTTCTCTTTTCCTACTGTGACTGATTCAATCTGTATCGCCTCCTCTCCATTTGGTCCTGATGGAACCACAGACCACAAAAGGTTGTTGTGGTGTTTGTCTGTCCTCCTCTCCTTCCATCCCTCCTTCCCCTCCTCTCCCCTCCTATATCCCTTACCCACTGCACTACCTCTTCTCTGTACCTCCCTCCCTCCGGTAACAGGACAGGGCTTGGTTGGCCTGGTGCCCAGCTGGCTGCCTGGCTGAGACAAACGGCCCAGTCTGGCTGGGACTGGGGATGGAGGGAGGGATGGAGGGAGAGAGGGAGAGAGGGAGGGAGGGGTCCTAGGGTGTGAGGAAGCTTGCTGGGGCATTGATTTGCTATTCCAATGATCCCTGCTTACAGTGAATTACACTTGGCCGTACTCAGGCTTAAGTGTGTATCAATAATCACCCAGATTTGCCAGATAATGTATTGTCCACATAACAAAGTCACCAAGCCTCTGTCTGCTCCCCCAAAACATCAACAGTAAAACAGGAATAAAAGTGCAGTGTATTACAACCGGATGAGAAGTTCCATCGTGTAGAGCTGTTTTTGACACACTTGAGTTGAAAAGGCACAGTGACATACTTAACAGTTCGTTCTAGTGATGACCTTGGGGGAAGAAACCTGTTGATGCAGAATTTTTGTATTTTCTTTTTCTTACTTTCCAGAATTTCCCTTTTCTCCTTTGAGTGTATCACTTTATTTTTCATTTGTATAGTTTCTCCTCCGTTTGCCAGCCCCTCAATTTAGGGTGGGCATTCTTTCACAAGTGAATGTAGAGTAAGAACTGTCAGACCAAGCACACATAGCTACAAAACGTTGTAATGTTTGTGTGAATATTCAAGGGAGAAGTGAGCTACATTTGGCAGGTAAGCAATGGGGACTCAAGCCGTAGTACTAATGTGAGTGTAATCTTCTCTACACAGCACTATATATCATACAGCCTGTGTGTTTGTGAATAGTCCCCTATGGAGCAAGAGGCAGAGATTAGAGCAGGAGAGGCATGTTTAACACAATGAGACACAGAGACAGCGGCCAGACACACACACACACAAACAAACACACACACAAACACACACGTACACACACACACATACACACACATGGACAAACACAAACACAGACACACACATTAACACACACACAGCACTTTATCAGTCTGGATGATGCCAGCCGAGCAGCAGGGGAAAACGGCAGCGAAGGAGAGAGAGAAAAGGAGTGGAGGAGAAGAGGAGAGGAGGAAAGGAGGAGAAGAGGAGAGGAGAGGAGGAGAAGAGGAGAGGAGGAAAGGAGGAGAAGAGGAAGAGAAGGAGAAGAGGAGAGGAGGAGAGGAGAGGAGAGGAGGAGAATAGGAGAGGAGAGGAGAGGAGGAAAAGAGGAGAGGAGAGGAGGAAAGGAGGAGAAGAGGAGAGGAGGAGAGGAGAGGAGGAAAGGAGGAGAAGAGGAGAGGAGGAAAGGAGGAGAAGAGGAGAGGAGGAGAAGAGGAGAAGAGGAGAGGAGAGGAGGAAAGGAGGAGAAGAGGAGAGTAAGAGAAGAGGAGAGGAGGAGAAAAGGAGAGGAGGAGAGGAGAGGAGGAAAGGAGGAGAAGAGGAGAGGAGGAAAGGAGGAGAAGAGGAGAGTAGGAGAAGAGGAGAAGAGGAGAGGATGAGAGGAGAGGAGGAGAAGAGGAGAGGAGAGGAGGAGAAGAGGAGAGGAGAGGAGGAGAGGAGGAAAGGAGGAGAAGATGAGAGAAGGAGGAGAGGAGGAGAAGAGGAGAGGAGGAGAGGAGAGGAGGAAAGGAGGAGAAGAGGAGAGGAGGAAAGGAGGAGAAGAGGAGAGGAGGAGAAGAGGAGAGGAGGAAAGGAGGAGAAGAGGAGAGGAGGAAAGGAGGAGAAGAGGAGAGAAGGAGAGCATGGGGTTTACCTGGTGCCAGGGTAATTGCTTTGGCAACTGTAATCATAGTAAAAAAGCTGCCTCTGGATCTTCATTTGAAAATGCAGAAAGGAGCAAAATCAAAAGAGGGATGAAGAGGTGAGGTAGAAGTGGAGAATAAGAGGAGGGGAGAGAGAGGGGACAGAAACAGGTAAGAGGTGAGGTAGAAGTGGAGAATAAGAGGAGGTGAGAGAGAGGGGACAGAAACAGGTAAGGGGTGAGGTAGAAGTGGAGAATAAGAGGAGGGGAGAGAGAGGGGGCAGAAACAGGTAAGGGGTGAGGTAGAAGTGGAGAATAAGAGGAGGGGGAGAGAGAGGGGACAGAAACAGGTAAGGGGTGAGGTAGAAGTGGAGAATAAGAGGAGGGGAGAGAGAGGGGACAGAAACAGGTAAGGGGTGAGGTAGAAGTGGAGAATAAGAGGAGGGGAGAGAGAGGGGACAGAAACAGGTAAGGGGTGAGGTAGAAGTGGAGAATAAGAGGAGGGGAGAGAGAGGGGGCAGAAACAGGTAAGGGGTGAGGTAGAAGTGGAGAATAAGAGGAGGGGAGAGAGAGGGGACAGAAACAGGTAAGGGGTGAGGTAGAGGTGGAGAATAAGAGGAGGGCAGAGAGAGAGGGGACAGAAACAGGTAATGGGTGAGGTAGAAGTGGAGAATAAGATGAGGGGAGAGAGAGAGGGGACAGAAACAGGTCAGGGGTGAGGTAGAGGTGGAGGATAAGAGGAGGAGGAGAGAGAGGGGACAGAAACAGGTAATGGGTGAGGTTGAGGTGGAGGAAAAGAGGAGGGGGAGAGAGGGGACAGAAATAGGTAAGGGGTGAGGTAGAAGTGGAGAATAAGAGGAGGGGAGAGAGGACAGAAACAGGTAATGGGTGAGGTAGAAGTGGAGAATAAGAGGAGGGGGAGAGAGAGGGGACAGAAACAGGTAATGGGTGAGGTAGAAGTGGAGAATAAAAGGAGGAGAGAGAGAGGGGACAGAAACAGGTAAGGGGTGAGGTAGAGGTGGAGAATAAGAGGAGGAGGAGAGAGAGGGGACAGAAACAGGTAATGGGTGAGGTTGAGGTGGAGAAAAAGAGGAGGGGGAGAGAGAGGGGACAGAAATAGGTAAGGGGTGAGGTAGAAGTGGATAATAAGAGGAGGGCAGAGAGAGAGGACAGAAACAGGTAATGGGTGAGGTAGAAGTGGAGAATAAGAGGAGGGGAGAGAGAGGGGACAGAAAGAGGTCATGGGTGAGGTAGATGTGGAGAATAAGAGGAGGGGAGAGAGAGGGGACAAAAACAGGTAAGGGGTGAGGTAGAGGTGGAGAATAAGAGGAGGAGATGAGAGGAGAGGAGGAGAAGAGGAGAGGAGGAGAGGAGAAGAGGAGAGGAGAGGAGGAGAAGAGGAGAGGAGAGGAGGAGAAGAGGAGAGGAGAGGAGGAAAGCAGGAGAAGAGGAGAGAAGGAGAAGAGGAGAGGAGGAGAGGAGAGGAGGAGAAGAGGAGAGGAGGAGAGGAGAGAAGGAAAGGGGGAGAAGAGGAGAGGAGGAAAGGAGGAGAAGAGGAGAGGAGGAAAGGAGGAGAAGAGGAGAGGAGAGGAGGAGAAGAGGAGAAGAGGAAAGGAGGAGAAGAGGAGGGGGAGAGAGGGGACAGAAACAGGTAAGGGGTGAGGTAGAGGTGGAGAATAAGAGGAGGAGGAGAGAGAGGGGACAGAAACAGGTAATGGGTGAGGTTGAGGTGGAGAAAAAGAGGAGGGGGAGAGAGAGGGGACAGAAATAGTTAAGGGGTGAGGTAGAAGTGGATAATAAGAGGAGGGCAGAGAGAGGGGACAGAAACAGGTAATGGGTGAGGTAGAAGTGGAGAATAAGGGGAGGGGAGAGAGAGGGGACAGAAAGAGGTCATGGGTGAGGTAGATGTGGAGAATAAGAGGAGGGGAGAGAGAGGGGACAGAAACAGGTAATGGGTGAGGTAGAGGTGGAGAATAAGAGGAGGGGAGAGAGGGGGGACAGAAACAGGTAAGGGGTGAGGTAGAGGTGGAGAATAAGAGGAGGAGATGAGAGGAGAGGAGGAGAAGAGGAGAGGAGGAGAGGAGAAGAGGAGAGGAGAGGAGGAGAAGAGGAGAGGAGAGGAGGAGAAGAGGAGAGGAGAGGAGGAAAGCAGGAGAAGAGGAGAGAAGGAGAAGAGGAGAGAAGGAGAGGAGAGGAGGAGAAGAGGAGAGGAGGAGAGGAGAGAAGGAAAGGGGGAGAAGAGGAGAG
This sequence comes from Oncorhynchus kisutch, assembly GCF_002021735.2. Lineage (NCBI taxonomy): Eukaryota > Metazoa > Chordata > Actinopteri > Salmoniformes > Salmonidae > Oncorhynchus > Oncorhynchus kisutch. Next base: position 20,437,406 of record NC_034191.2, on the reverse strand, counting down.
GAGGAAAGGAGGAGAAGAGGAGAGGAGGAAAGGAGGAGAGAGGAGAGGAGAGGAGGAGAAGAGGAGAAGAGGAAAGGAGGAGAAGAGGAGGGGGAGAGAGAGGGGACAGAAACAGGTAAGGGGTGAGGTAGAGGTGGAGAATAAGAGGAGATGGAGAGAGAGGGGACAGAAACAGGTAAGGGGTGAGGTAGAAGTGGAGAATAAGAGGAAGGGAGAGAGAGGGGACATCAACAGGTAAGGGGTGAGGTAGAGGTGGAGAATAAGAGGAGGGGAGAGAGAGGGGACAGAAACAGTTCATGGGTGAGGTAGAAGTGGAGAATAAGAGGAGGGGAGAGAGAGGGGACAGAAACAGGTAAGGGGTGAGGTGGAAGTGGAGAAGAGGAGGAGGGGGAGAGAGAGGGGACAGAAACAGGTCATGGGTGAGGTAGAGGTGGAGAATAAGAGGAAGGGAGAGAGAGGGGACAGAAACAGGTCATGGGTGAGGTAGAGGTGGAGAATAAGAGGAGGGGAGAGAGAGAGGACAGAAACAGGTAATGGGTGAGGTAGAGGTGGAGAATAAGAGGAGGGGAGAGAGAGTGGACAGAAACAGGTAAAGTGTGAGGTGGAAGTGGAGAAGAGTAGGAGGGGGAGAGAGAGGGGACAGAAACAGCTCATGGGTGAGGTAGAGGTGGAGAATAAGAGGAGGGGAGAGAGAGGGGACAGAAACAGGTAAGGGGTGAGGTAGAGGTGGAGAATAAGAGGAGGGGAGAGAGAGGGGACAGAAACAGGTAAGGGGTGAGGTAGAAGTGGAGAAAAAGAGGAGGGGGAGAGATAGGGGACAGAAACAGGTAAGGGGTGAGGTGGAAGTGAAGAAGAGGAGGAGGGGGGAGAGAGGGGACAGAAACAGGTAATGGGTGAGGTAGAGGTGGAGAATAAGAGGAAGGGAGAGAGGGGACAGAAACAGGTAAGGGGTGAGGTAGAAGTGGAGAATAAGAGGAGGGGAGAGAGAGGGGACATAAACAGGTAAGGGGTGAGGTAGAGGTGGAGAATAAGAGGAGGGGAGAGAGAGGGGACAGAAACAGGTAAGGGGTGAGGTGGAAGTGAAGAAGAGGAGGAGGGGGGAGAGAGGGGACAGAAACAGGTAATGGGTGAGGTAGAGGTGGAGAATAAGAGGAGGGGAGAGAGAGGGGACAGAAACAGGTAAGGGGTGAGGTAGAGGTGGAGAATAAGAGGAGGAGGAGATGAGAGGAGAGGAGGAGAAGAGGAGAGGAGGAAAGGACGAGAAGAGGAAGAGAAGGAGAAGAGGAGAGGAGGAGAGGAGAGGAGGAGAGAGGAGAGAGAGAGGAGAGGAGAGGAGGAGAGGAGGAGAAGAGGAGAGGAGGAGAGGAGAAGAGGAGAAGAGGAGAGGAGAGGAGGAGAAGAGGAGAGGAGAGGAGGAGAAGAGGAGAGGAGAGGAGGAGAAGAGGAGAGGAGAGGAGGAAAGCAGGAGAAGAGGAGAGAAGGAGAAGAGGAGAGGAGGAGAGGAGGAGGAGAATAGGAGAGGAGGAGAGGAGAGAAGGAAAGGGGAGAAGAGGAGAGGAGGAAAGGAGGAGAAGAGGAGAGGAGGAAAGGAGGAAGAAGAGGAAGAGGAGAGGAGGAGAAGAGGAGAAGAGGAAAGGAGGAGAAGAGGAGGGGGAGAGAGAGGGGACGAAACAGGTAAGGGGTGAGGTAGAGGTGGAGAATAAGAGGAGGGGAGAGAGAGGGGACAGAAACAGGTAAGAGGTGAGGTAGAAGTGGAGAATAAGAGGAGGGGAGAGGGGACAGAAACAGGTAAGGGGTGAGGTAGAGGTGGAGAATAAGAGGAGATGGAGAGAGAGGGGACAGAAACAGGTAAGGGGTGAGGTAGAAGTGGAGAATAAGAGGA
>NC_034191.2:20056861-20076861 GCF_002021735.2 Oncorhynchus kisutch | reverse complement strand
TGACACACCACACACACACACACACACCACCTCAAATGACAACACACCTCAAATGACACACAAACACACACACTCAAATGACACCCACACACACACACACACCTCAAATGACACACACACACACACACACACCTCAAATGACACAACCACACACACACACCTCAAATGACACACACACACACACACACCTCAAATGACCACACACACACACACACCTCAAATGACACACACACCACACACCTCAAATGACACACACACACGACACACACACACACACACACACACCTCAAATGACCACACCACACAACATCACACCCAAAAGGACCACACACACACACCACCTCAATATGAACCACACACACACACACACTCAACTGACATCACAACACACACACACAACCTTCAAATGACACACACACACATCACCTCAAATGACACACACACCAACCACACCACCTCAAAATGCACACACCACACACCCTCAATGACACACCAACACACACACTCACACTGACACCCACACACACCACACCTCAAATGACACACACCACACACACCACACCAACCACCACACACACACACACACACACACCTCAAATGACACACACACACACACACCCAAATGACAACACACACCACACACAACCTCAACTGACACACACACACACACCAACACACCTCAAATGAACACACACACACACACACACCTCAAATGAACACACACCACACACCCACACACCTCAAATGACCCACACACACACACACACCAACCTCAAATGACACACCACACCACACACACCTCAATGACACACACACACACAACACCTCAAATTGACACACAAACACAACACACACACACCTCAAATGACACCACACACACACACACCTCAAATGACACACACACACACACACACCTCAAATGACACACACACACACACACACCTCAAATGACACACACACACACACACACCTCAAATGACACACACACACACACACCTCAAATGACACACACACACACACACACACACACACACACACACACACACCTCAAATCACACACACACACACACACACCTCAAATGACACACACACACACACCTCAAATGACACACACACACACACACCTCAAATGACACACACACACACACCTCAAATGACACACACACACACACCTCAAATGACACACACACACACCTCAAATGACACACACACACACACACACACCTCAAATGACACACACACACACACACACACCTCAAATGACACACACACACACACACACCTCAAATGACACACACACACACACACACCTCAAATGACACACACACACACACACACCTCAAATGACACACACACACACACACACCTCAAATGACACACACACACAACACCTCAAATGACAACCCACACACACACACACACACCTCCAAATGACACACACACACACCTCAAATGACACACACACACACACACACACCCTCAAATGACACACACAAACATCAAATGACACACACACCACAACCACACACACAACCTCAAATGTACACACACCACACACCCTCAAACTGACACACACACACACACCTCAAATGACACACACACACACACCTCAAATGACACACACACACAACCTCAAATGACACACACACACACCTCAAATGACACACACTACACACACACCACAACCTCAAATGACACACACACACACACACACCTCAAATGACACACACACACACACACACCTCAAATGACACACACACCTCAAATGACACACACACCTCAAATGACACACACACACACACCTCAAATGACACACACACACACCTCAAATGACACACACACACACACACACACCTCAAATGACACCCACACACACACACACCTCAAATTGACACACACACACACACACCTTCAAATGGACACACACACACACACACACCTCAAATGACACACACACACACACACACACTCAAATGACACACACACACACACACACCTCAAATGACACACACACACACCTCAAATGACACACACACACACCTCAAATGACACACACACACACCTCAAATGACACACACACACACACACACCTCAAATGACACACACACACACACACACACCTCAAATGACACACACACACACACACACACCTCAAATGACACACACACCTCAAATGACACACACACCTCAAATGACACACACACCTCAAATGACACACACACACACACCTCAAATGACACACACACACACACCTCAAATGACACACACACACACACCTCAAATGACACACACACACACACACACCTCAAATGACACACACACACACACACACACACCTCAAATGACACACACACACACACACCACACCTCAAATGACACACACACACACACACACCTCAATGACACACACACACACACACACCTCAAATGACACACACACACACACCTCAAATGACACACACACACACACACACCTCAAATGACACACACACACACACACACCTCAATGACACACACACCACACACACACCTCAAATGACACACACACACACACACTCAATGACACACACACACACACCTCAAATGACACACACACACACACACCTCAAATGACACACACACACAACACCTCAAATGACACAACACACACACACACACACACACACACACACACACACACACACACACCTCAAATGACACACACACACACACACACACCTCAAATGACACACACACCTCAAATGACACACACACACACACGTGCACCTCAAACACACGTACACCGCACATCTCAAACACACACGCACACCTCAAATGCACAGACATCAAACATCAAATCGCCCCTGTGATATGCAACTTTTTAGGGAATTTAGGAACCAAGCTTTTTCAAGCAGAATTTTACATCCTGTAGCACAAACTCAAAAACATTTTGGGACACTGTAAAGTACATGGAGAATAAGAGCACCTCCTCCCAGCTGCCCACTGCACTGAGGCTAGGAAACACTGTCCCCACCGGGGAAGAAATTGAGAATTTCAATAAGCATTTTTCTACGGCTGGCCATGCTTTCCACCTGGATACCCTTACCCCAGTCACCTGCCCTGCACCCCCCCCACAGCAACTCGCCCAAGCCTCCCCATTTCTCCTTCACCCAAATCCAGATAGCTGATGTTCTGAAAGAGCTGCAAATCTGGACCCCTACAAATCAGCCGGGCTAGACAATCTGGACCCTTTCTTTCTAAAAATTATTTGCTGCAATTGTTGCAACCCCTATTACTAGCCTGTTCAACCTCTCTTTCGTATTGTCTGAGATTCCCAAAGATTGGAAAACTGCAGTGATCATCCTCCTCTTCAAAGGGGGAGACACTCTACACCCAAACTGCTACAGACCTATATCTATCCTACCCTGCCTTTCTAAGGTCTTCGAAAGCCATGTGAACGAACAGATCACCGACCATTTCGAATCCCACCGTACCTTCTCCGCTATGCAATCTGGTTTCCGAGCGGGTCATGGGTTTACCTCAGCCACGCTCAAGGTCCTAAACGATATCATAACCGGCATCGATAAGAGACATTACTGTACAGCTGTATTCATCGACCTGGCCAAGGCTTTCGACTCTTGTCAATCACCGCATTCTTATCGGCAGACTCAAATGACTGCCTCGCCTGGTTCAGCAACTATTTCTCTGGTAGAGTTCAGTGTGTCAAATCAGAGGGCCTGTGTTCCGGACCTCTGGCAGTCTCTATGGGGGTGCCACAGGGTTAAATTCTCGGGCTGACTTTCTTCTCTGTATACATCAATGATGTCGCTCTTGCTGCTGGTGAGTCTCTGATCCACCTCTATGCAGACGACACCATTATGTATACTTCTGGCCCTTCTTTGGACACTGTTAACTAACCTCCAGACGAGCTTCAATGCCATACAACTCTCCTTCCGTGGCCTTCAACTACTCTTAAATGCAAGTAAAACTAAATGCATGCTCTTCAACCGATCGCTGCCCACACCTGCCCGCCCGTCCAGCATCACTACTCTGGACGTTTCTAACTACAAATACCTAGGTGTTTGGTTAGACTGTAAACTCTCCTTCCAGACTCATATTAAGCATCTCCAATCCAAAATTAAATGTAGAATCTGCTTCCTATTTCGCAACAAAGCCTCCTTCTCTCATGCTGCCAAACATACCCTCGAAAAACTGACCATCCTACCGATCCTCGACTTCGGCGATGTAATTTACAAAATAGCCTCCAACACTCTACTCAACAAATTGGATGCAGTCTATCACAGTGCCATCCGTTTTGCCACCAAAGCCCCATATACTACCCACCACTGTGACCTGTACGCTCTCGTTGGCTGGCCCTCGCTTTATACTCGTCGCCAAACTCACTTGCTCCAGGTCATCTACAAGTCTTTGCTAGGTAAAGCCCTGCCTTATCTCAGCTCACTGGTCACCATAGCAGCACCCACCCGTAGCACACGCTCCAGCAGGTATATCTCACTGGTCACACCCAAAGTCACTTCCTCCTTTTGGCCACCTTTCCTTCCAGTTTTCTGCTACCAATGACTGGAATGAACTGTAAAAATCACTGAAGCTGGAAACTCATATCTCCCTCACTAGCTTTAAGCACCAGCTGTCAGAGCAGCTCACAGATCACTGCACCTGTACATAGCCCATCCAACTACCTCATCCCCATACTTTATTTATCTTGCTCTTTAGCACCCCAGTATCTCTACTTGCACATTCATCTTCTGCACATCTATCACTCCAGTGTTGGTATATTATAATTACTTTGCCACCATGGCCTATTTATTGCCTTACCTCCCTTATCTTACCTCATTTGCACACATGGTATATAGACTTTTTCTGCTGTATTATTGACTGTTTGTTTTCCATGTGTAACTCTGTTTGTGTCGCACTGCTTTGCTTTATCTTGGCCAGATCGCAGTTGTAAATGAGAACTTGTTCTCAATTAGCCTACCTGGTTAAATAAAGGCTAAATGTAATAAATAAAAACACACTTCACATACTGTCCCTTCCGGGAGGGGTACAAGGTAACTATGGTCGAGAGCTTTTGAAGCACGAGTACTACAGGCAATGTGTTGGTAGATCTTTGGTAGCATTTTCCTCAGATTTGCTTTGTTAAAGTCCCCAGCTACAATAAATGCATCCTCAGGATATGTTTCCATTTGGCACAAAGTTCATTGTAGTCTTGACTTTGGTATTATGACTTTGGTATTATTTTGTGTCGCAATGTTTTCTAGCTAGCCAGTCAGCAAGTCTAGAGAGGGCGAGAGCATTGCATTGTGGGTTTTGGAGTAGAATTGAGCTGCAACAGATTTTCAAAAACTATTTTCTACCAACCTTGTTATAATGACAATTGTTTTCACATATTAGTGTTATTTAACGCTTTAGCACTGTTTACCATAGGAATTAGTGGTTTGAGGTGGATTATTCCTTTTATGCAAAGATGGGTCCAAATTGTCAGCCCCTAATAAGGCAGCAAGACCTTCTGTTTCTGTGAGTAAGCAAAAATAAAAATCCCTTGACTACCATTTCCCAAGTCACGTGGGGTTGACTATGTGGGACGTCAACTGACTGACTGGCCAAGACCAGTATGACCACAATTTTCTTTCAAATAAAAAACCAGCGGAGATTAAATGCAGATTTTTAAAGCATCACAAATCGGAACTTTTTCAGAAATGGAGTCTAAAACTACTTGCGTAGTCAGGGAAGTGGAGGATTTACCCTGCTTCAGTGAATTAACGGTTTTCCAGAATGTCAAGGGATCAGTAACAGTTTGCCATATAGCGCTAAGAAAGTAGTTTGATTTGGCCTGTTTAACGGAGGCAGTGCATCTATTTCTTAATTGCCTAAATAGCTGCCAATCAGCTAAAGAGCCAGTTTGTCTAGCCTTGATGTTTTTTGTCAAAAGGAGGTCTGAGGGCACCATGGATTTGTTTGGTTTTTGAACCAGAGTTGCTTGAAAGGGCTGTGTTTATCAGCCCGAGTTAAAAATGGATGAGAAATTAAAGTGCCAAACAAGGTCTGGTATGAGGCTAGTAGAAAAAAAGCTCTGAATAATATAGATAATGAAGGAATGCCTGGGGAGAGAATAAAAATGTAAAGTTATCTTCACAATTGTACGAGGGTCAGAGTTCTTTTCAATTTGGTATCTCTAATGCCAGCAATGGGGCAGTCGTCACTGATATAATTTGCAACACCACCACTATCCAAATACTAATGGGGATGGTTAGTCAGGATAAGGTCAATCAATGAGGAGTTTGCTACGTTTTGTAAATTAATCCGAGTGGGTTTCATTATTAGCTGAGTCAAGTTGAACTCAAGACAGATATATTTAAACTGATCTGAGGCATGTGTAAGCCAATCAATGTTTAGATGTCGCTAACACAACCAGTACAGATACCCAAAAGGGTTTTAGATAATACCAACAGCCGACTTCGGCTGGGAGTCTGCAGACCGCAGCAATAAATATATTCATATTTTGACTTATGGATGCTTACAACCAACAGCTCATACATTTTGGGGACAGAGATGTTAAGAGACATGTACATAAATAGCCCCGCCACCACCTTTTTTGTCTATCACATCTGAAAATGTTGTAGTCCACAATGGCAACGTCCTTATCTTTAATCAAATTATTCAGCCAGGTCTCTTAGAGAACCAGAACGTCTGGGCTAGTGTCATGCACTCAGACATCCATTAGGTCTAGTTTAGCCATTAGGCTTCACACAATTCTCTGTAAAAGTCCAAGTCTTCTGAGAGATTTGAAAGTATCCATGGTGACACGAGTCAATAGAACTTGATAGCCTAGCCAATGGGCTTCCTGATTGGATTCAAAGTTGCAGAACGTAGTAGAATTCAGGTAAATGGGCATAAGGTTACTATTGACAGTACCACATGCTTATGAGCACATGTAGCAATACGATAGCTCAATAGAAGACTATTAATGGCATAGGTAGATCTAACAACAGTGGGTTCCTTGTGAGCTATCAATGGAAATTAATTTAAAACCCACAAATACTATTCGCAATACCCTATCAGCAAGCTTTGGTGGCATGATATCGCTGCGATTTAATGGGAGAAAATACCTTTTTGAGAAGCTTGATTTGACCAGTCAATGCTTCAGCGTTGCCTTGTAGTGTTTCGACAGGATCCAGGCACCCAGATGATTAGGGTGGATCCCCACCCACCTTACAGAGCACCCTCTGCTTTCAAAAGGTGTCAGAGTTGTTTAGAAAATGTATACCCGTGGAGCTGCAGTATAAATCAAATCAAATTTTATTTGTCACATACACATGGTTAGCAGATGTTAATGCGAGTGTAGCGAAATGCTTGTGCTTCTAGTTCCGACAATGCAGTAATAACCAACAAGTAATCTAACTAACAATTCCAAAACTACTGTCTTATACACAGTGTAAGGGGATAAAGAATATGTACATAAGGATATATGAATGAGTGATGGTACAGAGGAGCATAGGCAAGATACAGTAGATGGTATCGAGTACAGTATATACAAATGAGATGAGTATGTAAACAAAGTGGCATAGTTAAAGTGGCTAGTGATACATCTATTACATAAGGATGCAGTCGATGATATAGAGTACAGTATCTACGTATGCATATGAGATGAATAATGTAGGGTAAGTAACATTATATAAGGTAGCATTGTTTAAAGTGGCTAGTGATTATATTTACATTTCCCATCAATTCCCATGATTAAAGTGGCTGGAGTAGAGTCAGTGGCATTGACAGTGTGTTGGCAGTAGCCACTCAATGTTAGTGGTGGCTGTTTAACAGTCTGATGGCCTTGAGATAGAAGCTGTTTTTCAGTCTCTCGGTCCCAGCTTTGATGCACCTGTACTGACCTTGCCTTCTGGATGACAGCGGGGTGAACAGGCAGTGGCTCGGGTGGTTGATGTCCTTGATGATCTTTATGGCCTTCCTGTAGCATCGGGTGGTGTAGGTGTCCTGGAGGGCAGGTAGTTTGCCCCCGGTGATGCGTTGTGCAGACCTCACTACCCTCTGGAGAGCCTTACGGTTGAGGGCGGTGCAGTTGCCATACCAGGCGGTGATACAGCCCGCCAGGATGCTCTCGATTGTGCATCTGTAGAAGTTTGTGAGTGCTTTTGGTGACAAGCCAAATTTCTTCAGCCTCCTGAGGTTGAAGAGGCGCTGCTGCGCCTTCCTCACGATGCTGTCTGTGTGAGTGGACCAATTCAGTTTGTCTGTGATGTGTATGCCGAGGAACTTAAAACTTGCTACCCTCTCCACTACTGTTCCATCGATGTGGATGGGGGGGTGTTCCCTCTGCTGTTTCCTGAAGTCCACAATCATCTCCTTAGTTTTGTTGACGTTGAGTGTGAGGTTATTTTCCTGACACCACACTCCGAGGGCCCTCACCTCCTCCCTGTAGGCCGTCTCGTCGTTGTTGGTAATCAAGCCTACCACTGTTGTGTCGTCCGCAAACTTGATGATTGAGTTGGAGGCGTGCGTGGCCACGCAGTCGTGGGTGAACAGGGAGTACAGGAGAGGGCTCAGAACGCACCCTTGTGGGGCCCCAGTGTTGAGGATCAGCGGGGAGGAGATGTTGTTGCCTACCCTCACCACCTGGGGGCGGCCCGTCAGGAAGTCCAGTACCCAGTTGCACAGGGCGGGGTCGAGACCCAGGGTCTCGAGCTTGATGACGAGCTTGGAGGGTACTATGGTGTTGAATGCCGAGCTGTAGTCGATGAACAGCATTCTCACATAGGTATTCCTCTTGTCCAGATGGGTTAGGGCAGTGTGCAGTGTGGTTGAGATTGCATCGTCTGTGGACCTATTTGGGCGGTAAGCAAATTGGGAGTGGGTCAAGGGTGTCAGGTAGGGTGGAGGTGATATGGTCCTTGACTAGTCTCTCAAAGCACTTCATGATGACGGATGTGAGTGCTACGGGGCGGTAGTCGTTTAGCTCAGTTACCTTAGCTTTCTTGGGAACAGGAACAATGGTGGCCCTCTTGAAGCATGTGGGAACAGCAGACTGGTATAGGGATTGGTTGAATAGGTCCGTAAACACACCGGCCAGCTGGTCTGCGCATGCTCTGAGGGCGCGGCTGGGGATGCCGTCTGGGCCTGCAGCCTTGCGAGGGTTAACACGTTTAAATGTCTTACTCACTTCGGCTGCAGTGAAGGAGAGACCGCATGTTTTCGTTGCAGGCCGTGTCAGTGGCACTGTATTGTCCTCAAAGCGGGCAAAAAAGTTGTTTAGTCTGCCTGGGAGCAAGACATCCTGGTCCGTGACTGGGCTGGGTTTCTTCCTGTAGTCCGTGATTGACTGTAGACCCTGCCACATGCCTTTTGTGTCTGAGCCGTTGAATTGAGATTCTACTTTGTCTCTGTACTGGCGCTTAGCTTGTTTGATAGCCTTGCGGAGGGAATAGCTGCGCTGTTTGTATTCAGTCATGTTACCAGACACCTTGCCCTGATTAAAAGCAGTGGTTCGCGCCTTCAGTTCCACACGAATGCTGCCATCAATCCACGGTTTCTGGTTGGGGAATGTTTTAATCGTTGCTATGGGAACGACATCTTCAACGCACGTTCTAATGAACTCGCACACCGAATCAGCGTATTCGTCAACGTTGTTGGCTGACGCAATACGAAACATCTCCCAGTCCACGTGATGGAAGCAGTCTTGGAGTGTGGAGTCAGCTTGGTCGGACCAGCGTTGGACAGACCTCAGCGTGGGAGCTTCTTGTTTTAGTTTCTGTCTGTAGGCAGGGATCAACAAAATGGAGTCCTGGTCAGCTTTTCCGAAAGGGGGGCGGGGCAGGGCCTTATATGCGTCGCGGAAGTTAGAGTAACAATGATCCAAGGTTTTCCACCCCTGGTTGCGCAATCGATATGCTGATAAAATTGAGGGAGTCTTGTTTTCAGATTAGCCTTGTTAAAATCCCCAGCTACAATGAATGCAGCCTCCGGATAAATCGTTTCCAGTTTGCAGAGTTAAATAAAGTTCGTTCAGAGCCATCGATGTGTCTGCTTGGGGGGGGATATATACGGCTGTGATTATAATCGAAGAGAATTCTCTTGGTAGATAATGCGGTCTACATTTGATTGTGAGGAATTCTAAATCAGGTGAACAGAAGGATTTGAGTTCCTGTATGTTTCTTTCATCACACCATGTCACGTTGGCCATAAGGCATACGCCCCCGCCCCTCTTCTTACCAGAAAGATGTTCGTTTCTGTCCGCGCGATGCGTGGAGAAACCCGCTGGCTGCACCGCTTCGGATTGCGTCTCTCCAGTGAGCCACGTTTCCGTGAAACAGAGAACGTTACAGTCTCTGATGTCCCTCTGGAATGCTACCCTTGCTCGGATTTCATCAACCTTGTTGTCAAGAGACTGGACATTGGCAAGAAGAATGCTAGGGAGTGGTGCACGATGTGCCCGTCTCCGGAGTCTGACCAGAAGACCGCTTCGTTTCCCTCTTTTTCTGAGTCGTTTTTTTGGGTCGCTGCATGGGAACCATCCCGTGGCGCTGGTTGTAAGGCAGAACACAGGATCCGCATCGCGAAAAACATATTCTTGGTCGTACTGGTGGTGAGTTGACGCTGATCTTATATTCATTAGTTCTTCTCGGCTGTATGTGATGAAACCTAAGATGACCTGGGGTACTAGTGTAAGAAATAACACGTAAAAAAACAATAAACTGCATAGTTTCCTAGGAACGCGAAGCGAGGCGGCCATCTCTGTCGGCGCCGGAAGTTGTTCACTCATTCTCCAGGGAAAGCATGTGAACGGTGGAAGGGTCTAGCAGAGCAAAGGTGTGGGCACTGATTGGCGTCACTGTAGACTGGTGGGCACCTCAACTCTGTTTGTGTATGTGTTTCACACGGGAGTGTGTATCTCAGGAGAATTGGTGGCACTGTGTTCCAGGACATTGCGTGCCACCCCGTCCTCCTGCCTGCCCTGATAAAAGGGTTGATGACGTGGGGACACTGATACTAGAGTGTGGGACTGGTACTGTTTCCTATTTTGACCCCATAGTGTGGCCCCTGGGGTGGCTAGTAGGTGGATGATAATACTCATGCCGTTGCAGTCCCTCTTTGATCTGTCACGCTCTCTTTTGCTCCCCCTCTGCTGGATATGAGCACGTAGGAAGCATCTCAAATCCCCCCCTTCTCTCTCCTCCTTTTTCTGCATCTCTGCTCTATCTCTTCTCTCTCTGTCAGTGTGTTTGTGCCAATACTGACTCCCCAGGTGACATGACCAACCCAATAAGCCAGAACAATCTGTCTGCAAACATCCATCAGGGGGCAGAAACTATATGTGTGTGTGTGATCTATGAGACGGTGTTGCATAATTTTTTATTATTACTATATTCTAGTTCAAGTTGGATCAATATGGACTATTTTAAGCCTCCTACTTGTCTCTCCCTCTGTCCTTCCCTCGCTCCCTGAACATATGCTCGCCTGCCTGTTCTCCCAGTCCCTGTGTACACGGAGCCCTCCCACATTGATCTCTCTAAGTTCTCCACCGCCTCAGCACCTCTGCACCTCCTGCAAGGGAGAGATAGATAGATGGATGGACAGGGAGGGAGGGAGAGAGACACCTGTTGGGGGTTAGCTGTTGCTTGCTTTTCTTGGTTTGGTGTATATCACAGAGCTTATGGATGATATGAATTCTTGGGCGCACACATGAACACTTGACCGAGCACATCTCCGACCTTGACAACCACCGGTTTGCCTTTTCGGTGTATGCTTCACTCTGCTGTGTGTGTTAAGTAGGGAGAGGGATCAACCGAAAAGTGCTGAATATATCTCGCTCTCTTTAGATTATCCATCCATCTATCACACACACACACACACACACACACACACACACACACACACACACACACACCATGTATACTCTGCTCAATCCAGCCACATTCCTTTACTGCTTCCTTCTTACTCACTTTAGAGATGATTAATGGAGATCAAGTGACCGAGGGATGGAGCTGGGGAAGAGGAAAGCGTAACTGATTGTGATAGTAGGGTGATTGATAAGAACGGTCCCTGTTGTTGATGATGTTGATCACATCTTCCTTCCTCTCTGCTACCCCGGTCACCAGTCTGTTGACATGATGGAGAGAGTAGAACACACTTACAGGAGGGAGACTTAATGAAGGAAAGCTACATGAGTGAAGAGATTGATGGCGGAATAGTTCATTTGGGAGGGATTGAGGTAGCGAGAGAGGAAGAAGTAGAGGGTGGAGGGAGGGAAAGGTGTAACAGTGGTTCTCAATCCTGGTCCTGGGGACCCAAAGGGGTACACCTTTGTTTTTGCCCTAGCACTACACACCTGATTCAAATCATCAGCCTTTTGAGTTGATCATTTGAATCAGCTGTGTAGGATTGAGACCCAGTGGTGTAGAGGGTGATAGGGGGAGGGGGGAGAGGGAGAACAAAAGTCACTTAATGAAGGAGGAGGAGAGATGTAGTTAGTTTTAGACAGAATATCATTTTGATCGCTCCCTGTCTAGAATTACCTCATGATCATTAGCCCTCGGAATATATGAAACATTCACTCCCAGACAAGATGTTTGTGTGTGTGTGCTTGTATACTGTGACTGTGTGTGCGCTGCGCTAGTCCTCTGAGAGGTTGAGTGAGCTCCATTGATCTCCTGCTGTCCTCATTAGATGTGTATTAATCCTCTGAGCCAGTGGTCTCTGCAGACCACAACTCCATTACCACTGCTAGGCAAATGAGTTGGAGAAGAGTTTAGTCCTGTTCTTTGAAGCCACTCTCATTTGTGTATGAAATATCAAACTGTTGCCCCGACAAAAGTTTACTTTTCTGCAAACAAACCCAGGAGGAACATCATAACGTGCTCTATTTGAGAGGCTTTTGACCACCAGTATTACTTAGAACAAGCATGTAGGCTACTGTATTATAATAAATTATTTACGTATCGAGTCAGCTATGAAATGTACAGCAGTAAAATGTCATTCTAATTTACCTAGACAATATACTGTGGTGCAACGATCAAGCCGTTATCTGCTTGATCTCTTGCAGTGCAAACACTTGTATGGAAAAGTCATCCCTAAGCAAGTATCCTATATGGTTTAATTATAATATTAATTGGCCATCAAAAGGTTGCAATAGTAAACTCAACACCCTAGGGGAAAACAAGCTACAACTCCAGCTAAGTTCGCAAGTCGGAGCACAAACATTTATTTGGCTGTATAGTGCCACACATTTAGCTAGTGGTGTGTGTGGATCTATTAGCTGTTTGGTGGGCAGCTAAATTAGATATCACTAGCTACCTTGCTAAATGGCTTTACATACCAATAGACGGCATACCAGTAGGTTTCAGGATTGCCATTGGCACTGTCCACCGCAGCATGGCACTAGTGGTCCAGCTAATAAATAAATATATACTGTATATACAGTTGAAGTCGGAAGTTTACATACACTTAGATTGGAGTCATTAAAACTAGTTTTTTAACCACTCTACAAATTTCTTGTTAACAAACTATAGTTTTGGCAAGTCGGTTAGGACATCTACTTTGTGTATGACACAAGTCATTTTTCCAACAATTGTTTACAGACAGATTATTTAACTTATAATTCACTGTATCACAATTCCAGTGGGTCAGAAGTTTACAAACACTAAGTTGACTGTGCCTTTAAACAGCTTGGAAAATTTAAGAAAATATGTCATGGCTTTAGAAGCTTCTGATAGGCTAATTGACATCATTGGAGGTGTACCTGTGGATGTATTTCAAGGCCTACCTTCAAACTCAGTGCCTCTTTGCTTGACATCATGGGAAAATCAAAAGAAATCAGCCAAGACCTCAGGAAAAACATTGTAGACCTCCACTAGTCTGGTTCATCCTTGGGAGCAATTTCCAAAGGCCTGAAGGTACCACATTAATCTGTACAAACAATAATATGCAAGTATAAACACCATGGGACCATGCAGCCGTCATACCGCTCAGGAAGGAGACTCGTTCTGTCTCCTAGAGATGAACGTACTTTGGTGCGAAAAGTGCAAATCAATCCCAGAACAACAGCAAAGGACCATGTGAAGATGCTGGAGGAAACAGGTACAAAATTATCTATATCCCACAGTAAAAACGAGTTCTATATCAACATGACCTGAAAGGCCGCTCAGCAAGGAAGAAGCCACTGCTCCAAAACCGCCATAAAAAAGCCAGACTACGGTTTGCAACTGCACATGGGGACAAAGATCGTAGTTTTTGGAGAAATGTCCTCTGGTCTGATGAAACGAAAAGAGAACTGTTTGGCCATAATGAATGTTGTTATGTTTTGGAAGAAAAAGTGGGAGGATTGCAAGCCGAAGAACACCATCGCAACAGTGAAGGACACTGGTGGCAGCATCATGTTTTGGGGGTGCTTTGCTGCAGGAGGGACTGGTGCACTTGACAAAATAGATGGCATCATGAGGAGAACAATTATTATTAAATTAATTATTATATATTGAAGCAACATCTCAAGACATGAGTCAGGATGTTAAAGCTTGGTCGCGAATGGGTCCTCCAAATAGACAATGACAACAAAGTCCTCAAGCCATTTTTATAGAATTGACCTCAATTCTATAAACAATTTGTGGGCAGAACTGAAAAAGGATCCAACAAGCCTGACTCAAATACACCAGCTCTGTCAGGAGGAATGGGCCAAAATTCACCCAACCAATTGTGGGAAGCGTGTCGAAGGCTACCCAAAACATTTGACTCAAGTTAAACCATTTAAAGGCAATGCTACCAAATACTAATTGAGTGTATGTATACTTCTGACCCACTGGGAATGTGTTGAAATAATTTGAATCTGAATTAAATAGTTCTCTCTACTATTATTCTGACATTTCACATTCTTAAAATAAAGTGGTGATCCCAACTGACCTATGATGGGTCATTTTTTTACTAGAATTAAATGTCAGGAATTGTGAAACTGAGTTTAAATGTATTTGGCTAAGGTTGTGTGTGTGTGTGTGTGTGAATTGCCAGAAACTCAAGCTAGCAACTTTAACAGACCCACCGGTGTTTTCAAATCTGCCGTCATCAGCTGACAGCCAGTCAGTAGCCAATATATGAACCATGACCACATTCATTTGGCTGCTGAATGACACTTTTATTCTGTATCACTCAACTCTCATTTGTAATGAGAGGGTTATAGATGGGCCTATTTGTATTGTTGATGTGTTGCTGTAGTTGTGGATGGATCGTGTACAAGAACTTATCAATAACATGCATAATAATTACCTGGAGAAATCTGACTGGCAATTTGTAAACAAAGCTACTGTATGGATAAAAATATATGTTTTTATCACTTTGAAGTGACACATGGCAAATTTAAGCTTTAATTTATCCAATTCAACGCTTTATTCTATCAATTTCGAGTCAGCCGCGGGCTGGGCTGGGCTAGCCTGACTAATCACATCTGAGAAGGCCTGCACCACAGGTGGATGTCCTGGGAAACAGTCTGTGTGTGTGCGCGCTGTGGAGCATGTCAGAAGACTGTGTGTATGGCAGACAGCAGGGGTTTGATGAGATATGCTCATGAGGTAGTCTTGGTGTGTGTTCAGCATTAGGGTTGTGTCAACTATGTTCTGTGAGGTAAGATTTAGGATACGTCTATGACGTGTGACTGTCATGTTACGGTTATCTCTGAAAGTGTATGTAAAGCCCAGTATCCAGCAGTGAGTTCTCTCTTATGTAATGTGTGTCTGTGCAGATACTCCATGCTGCTGGAGTTAGATGTCATGTTATGATTGCCTGCATGAGCGACCACAGCTGGTGAACTCTGATCCCCAGGCCCACCCCTACAGTTGCCCTATAGAACAGATCTACCACAGCTGGTGAACTCTGATCCCCAGGCCCACCCCTACAGTTGCCCTATAGAACAGATCTACCACAGCTGGTGAACTCTGATCCCCAGGCCCCACCCCTACAGTTGCCCTATAGAACAGATCTACCACAGCTGGTGAACTCTCATCCCCAGGCCCACCCCTACAGTTGCCCTTTAGAACAGATCTACCACAGCTGGTGAACTCTGATCCCCAGGCCCACCCCTACAGTTGCCCTATAGAACAGATCTACCACAGCTGGTGAACTCTGATCCCCAGGCCCACCCCTACAGTTGCCCTATAGAACAGATCTACCACAGATGTAAACCTTCACCATGTATAAATGGAGCCACAAAACTGGCCCTTTTTTTTCAGTGTCTAGGTAACTTCATCCTACACCAGACCCCACTGCCTGGCTGAAGGCCTGGCTGAAGGCCTGGCTGAAGGTCTGGCTGAAGGTCTGGCTGAAGGTCTGGCTGAAGGTCTGGCTGAAGGTCTGGCTGAAGGCCTGGCTGAAGGCCTGGCTGAAGGCCTGGCTGAAGGCCTGGCTGAAGGCCTGGCTGAAGGCCTGGCTGAAGGCCTGGCTGGGCTCTTCAGTTAATACAGTTACACTGCATCCTCTTAACTCTGTAGTGGAAGGGATTTGGGTTGCCAGGTTTAGATGGTGGTTGGTTGCCAGGTTTAGATGGTGGTTGGTACTGAGAGGATATGAGACCAGAGCTGATCTTATTGACCACTGAGTGTGTGTGTAGGGGGTGTGGTGTGTATCCCAGCGACTTGCCAGTGTATTAAACCGCTTTCTCTAAGCTGATGTTTTCATCTTCGTCACACACTCATCACACTGACTTTCTAATCTTTATCACGAGAGATGAAATTTGAGTTTTCATCCATATCAATAATGTGATCTTCATTTGACTTTGTACCATTTATCACCATGGTCATATCATTGTCTTCTCATCATCATTGACTTCCTCAAGCTCTACTCTTCTTTTCCAAACATCTTCCCCTCATTTTACTTGCATTTTAGGACTCTTTCTCTCTTCCTTCTTCCCCCCCTCCGTCTCTAATCTCCGTGTAGTGGCTGCAGACTGCAGTGTGTTTGAGTTGTGAAATTGATTGAGTTAATCAAATTTCTTGTGATAAAGCTGAGAAAGTTCAACTCTTAAAACAGCCTAAAAGTCACTTGTAGTGTGTTGGGGCGTGTTTCGAGTTTCATCGGCAGGCTGTGTGGTTGAGAGAGAGAGCGGGAGACAGCAGGCATTCTGACTGTGCATATGTGTGTTAGAGGCTTCAGATTGTACACGCACTAATTATTTGAGTCTTTGTCAGGGGACAATATTGTCAATAGCAGTGAAGTGAGAGACACATTTGTCACTGCTGCATATCTCTTACTCGGCAATATTGTGAGAGAAGCCAGCTCTCTAATCCAGTAAACCTCCTCATTCATTTCTCAGCTTTCTCTCCCCTAGCCATGTACCCCAGCCCTGTGTCTGTCTCTGATCTATAGTAAGGTTAGAGGGCATTTATTAAGATAAGGACCAAACTGGGTGTGGAGGGATGCTTGCTGATGGCTGCAAGTTTACACATACACTTTCGCTGCGGTTGATTGGATATTCTTAGGCTTTATTCCATTACAGATATTGATACAGGCCTCTCTGGCACCATGCATTAACCCTCCTCTCTCTCCGTCATGCCCCCCTACTCATCCCCTGTCCTCTTCCCCCTCTCAGTAGGCTCAGTCAGTCAGTGTTGAGGCTTCTGTGGACAGACTGTCCTGTTCTCTACTGCACTGCACTACAACCCTTGGAATGCTGCTGACACTCAGCTTTGTGTGTGATTCCCTGCTGGTACAGAGTGGTGCCGTGCTGATGCCTTACCACTGTGCCACCCTGCACCAGCGAGCACGTGTGTAAGAACAGTGGAACAGTGTAGTCATCTGTCCACACCCTCTGTTCTCATTTCCAAGGACAGGGCCTTTGTCATCTCATTCCTACTTTGTCTAAGTTCAACATTAGGTAGGTAGGTAGGTAGGTAGAGACCCACTACATCAGTTCCTCACAGACCGGTATTGGTGGCAGCCAGACACTCTCTCTCTTTCCATGTCTTACTCTCTCGTTCCAGTAATCAGGCTGGCAGCCAGGGGGAGTCGTAAGTGCTGAGCGAGACCAGACTTGGGTGGGGGGGGGGCATACAAATGCAATAATCTATGTTCCTTTGTATTGTAGTTAGGTTGACAGTGGTGAGGCAGCAGGGCTGTGCAGGGGAGGGAACGGTATGATGGTTTTGTCTATGGAAGTAGTGTTACACGGTATACTTAAACCTCTGTACTATTTCAATACTAGAACATGAAAAACGTTTCTGTACTAGAATTTTTGGTACTTCTGTCAAATGTGTCTCACGTCATATATGGATTGAGTCTTTTTAGTAATTTGTCTGAATCTTTTCGAGCAGGCTAGACAGTAGCTAGACACAACGAGAGCCACTTTTGAGAAGCAAGCAGGAGGAGAGCTAAAATGCCAAAACGTTATGCCTCCACGTCTGCACTTGTTGACCAAACTGTCTCCAGAAGCGAACTGTGGGAATACTTTGCTTGCGGAGCAGATGAGGGCTAGCCCACCGATTTAAACTAAGCAAAATATGTTACAAGGCAGTGCAAGGGACGTTTAGTTCCAAATCTACATACAAAAAAATACTCTCTTACACATGACATTTGCACTAACGTTAGTCTACTAGCAATTACATTGGAATTATTTTTGAGTGACATTGACATGAACATATATTCGGCATGACTTTCATGCGAGCATTATATAATCACAACTCAAAAGTAAGGTGAAATGCACTCACAACTTGACAGAAATATATTTAGAATAGTTTGTTTGTCTGGGCTTGCTAGCAGTGGCCACTAGCAAGCCAGCAGCCCTGGGTAATGAAATGCATGTTGGAAATTGTATTATGCTGTGTGAAATCCATTGTATTTCTATGGTGTGTAGACTATTGCAATATTGAACCTTCAGAAATGAGCTTATTTGTTATTTTGGAACTAATCTATTCATTTAATACTTTAATTATTTATCTGTAATGAATCATAGGTCTAATGCATGTAATTTGACCCAATATTATGGCCAGAGATTAGCAAATTAACCCAGATTGTATCAAATTACATTTTAAAACAGTTTAGTTGTAATTGTAAAATTTATTTTGTCTGCTCTGAGTTGCAGATATGGTTTTGCATAAGGAAAATTGAAGATATTCTTCTGTTCTTTAATATAGTAATTGAATATATTCTATTGGTTATTTTAGTAGTTCTACCAGTTATCAACATATTGTTCAATGTAAACAAATTAAATAAAGCCCATTCTGGGACTTAACTTATTAGCTATTATTTTTTTTCTGCGGTATCGGGTTTTGTTATTGAGTATCGTTTCGGTTTAGAATATTGTGATTCTAAACCTGGTATCGAAGTCAAAAAGTACAACATCTGGTATCGTGACAACACTGTGGGACTTTCACAAAACCTACAGCACTGGAACAATGCCATACCCAACCCCTCTGTGTGTGTGTGTGTGGTAGTTGGCTGCACTGCCATAGCAGCCCAGTGGGCAGGTGTGGAGCCTACATCATCAATCACTGATATCCCAGTGTTCACACAGCTGCACTCTTTTACTCCCTCTCTTCCCTTCCTAATGGCAACATTTAACTTCAGCTCACATGGCAAAATGAATTAAAGTTCTGTACATTCTGCCAACTGCTCCAGTCTCTCTCTCTACGTGTCTTTTCGTTCCCTTCTCCCTCTTCCTTTCTAGTCCCATCAACCTGCCACCATTTTCACCCATACCTCCTGCTGATCTCTCTCTCTCCTCTCTCTCTCTCTCTCTCTCTCTCTCTCTCTCTCTCTCTCTCTCTCTCTCTCTCTCTCTCTCTCTCTTTCTCTCTCTCTCTCTCTCTCTCTTCTCTCTTTCTCTCTTTCTTCTTTCTCTCTCTCTCTCTCTCTCTCTTCTCTCTTCTTTCTCTTTCTTCTTCTTTCTTCTCTCTTTCTTCTTTTCTCTCTCTTCTTTCTTTCTCTCTTTCTTTCTTTCTTTCTCTCTTCTTTCTTTTCTTTCTTTCTCTTCTTTCTTTCTTTCTTTCTTTCTTTCTTTCTCTCTTTCTTTCTCTCTCTTT
>NC_034191.2:19915665-20053165 GCF_002021735.2 Oncorhynchus kisutch | reverse complement strand
TATATTTATTTTATATATATATATATATATTATATATTTATTTTATATATATATATTATATATTTATATATATTTTATATATATATATATTATATATATTTTTATTATATATTTATATATATATTATTTATATATATATTATTTATATATTATTTATATATTATATATTTATATATATATTATTTATTTAATATATATATATATTATATATTTATTTTATATATATATATATATTATATATTTATTTTATATATATTTATATATATTTATATATATTTTATATATATATTTATATATATTTTATATATATATTATATATTTATATATATTATATATTTATATATATATTATATATTTATATATATATTATATATTTATATATATATTATATATTTATATATATATTATATATTTATATTTATATTTATATATATTATATATATTATATATATTATATATATTATATATTTATATATATTATATATTTATATATATTATATATTTATATATATTATATATTTATATATATTATATATTTATATATATTATTTATATATATATATATACTGCTCAAAAAAATAAAGGGAACACTTAAACAACACAATGTAACTCCAAGTCAATCACACTTCTGTGAAATCAAACTGTCCACTTAGGAAGCAGCACTGATTGACAATATATTTCACATGCTGTTGTGCAAATGGAATAGACAACAGGTGGAAATTATAGGCAATTAGCAAGACACCCCCAATAAAGGAGTGGTTCTGCAGGTGGTGACCACAGACCACTTCTCAGTTCCTATGCTTCCTGGCTGATGTTTTGGTCACTTTTGAATGCTGGCGGGGCTTTCACTAGTGGTAGCATGAAACGGAGTCTACAACCCACACAAGTGGCTCAGGTAGTGCAGCTCATCCAGGATGGAACATCAATGCAAGCTGTGGCAAGAAGGTTTGCTGTGTCTGTCAGCGTAGTGTCCAGAGCATGGAGGCGCTACCAGGAGACAGGCCAGTACATCAGGAGATGTGGAGGAAGCCGTAGGAGGGCAACAACCCAGCAGTAGAACCGCTACCTCTGCCTTTGTGCAAGGAGGAGCAGGAGGAGCACTGCCAGAGCCCTGCAAAATGACCTCAAACGGTCAGAAACAGACTCCATGAGGGTGGTATGAGGGCCCGACGTCCACAGGTGGGGGTTGTGCTTACAGCCCACCACCGTGCAGGACGTTTTGGCATTTGCCAGAGAACACCAAGATTGGCAAATTCGCCACGGGTGCCCTGTGCTCTTCACAGATGAAAGCAGGTTCACACTGAGCACATGTGACAGAGTCTGGAGACGCCGTGGAGAACATTCTGCTGCCTGCAACATCCTCCAGAATTACCTGTTTGGCGGTGGGTCAGTCATGGTGTGGGGTGGCATTTCTTTGGGGGGCCGCACAACCCTCCATGTGCTCGCCAGAGGTAGCCTGACTGCCATTAGGTACAGAGATGAGATCCTCAGACCCCTTGTGAGACCATATGCTGGTGCGGTTGGCCCTGGGTTCCTCCTAATGCAAGACAATGGCTAGACCTCATATGGCTAGAGTGTGTCAGCAGTTCCTGCAAGAGGAAGGCATTGATGTTATGGACTGGCCCGCCCGTTCCCCAGACCTGATTCCAATTGAGCACATCTGGGACATCATGTCTCGCTCCATCCACCAATGCCACGTTGCAACACAGACTGTCCAGGAGTTGGCGGATGCTTTAGTCCAGGTCTGGGAGGAGATCCCTCAGGAGACCGTCCGCCACCTCATCAGGAGCATGCCCAGGTGTTGTAGGGAGGTCATACAGGCACGTGGAGGCCACACACACTACTGAGCCTCATTTTGACTTGTTTTAAGGACATTACATCAAAGTTGGATCAGCCAGTTTTCCACTTTAATTTTGAGTGTGACTCCAAATCCAGACCTCCATGGGTTGATACATTTGATTTCCATTGTTGTCAGCACATTCAACTATGTAAAGAAAAAAGTATTTAATAAGAATATTTCATTCATTCAGATCTAGGATGTGTTATTTTAGTGTTCCCTTTATTTTTTGAGCAGTGTATATACACACAGAAAGGTCTGCTCTGTGACCTTAGCTGTAGAGAAATCAAATCAAATTTTATTTGTCACATACACATGGTTAGCAGATGTCAATGCGAGGGTAGCGAAATGCTTGTGCTTCTAGTTCCGACATTGCAGTAATAACCAACAAGTAATCTAGCTAACAATTCCAAAACTACTACCTTCTAGACACAAGTGTAAGGGGATAAAGAATATGCACATAAAGATATATGAATGAGTGATCGTACAGAGCGGCATAGGCAAGATACAGTAGATGGTATTGAGTACAGTATATACATATGAGATGAGTATGTAAACAAAGTGGCATAGTTATTAAAGTGGCTAGTGATACATGTATTACATAAAGATGCAGTAGATGATATAGAGTACAGTATATACGTATACATATGAGATGAATAATGTAGGGTATGTAAACATTATATTAAGTAGCATTGTTTAAAGTGGCTAGTGATATATTTTACATGATTTCCCATCAATTCCCATTATTAAAGTGGCTGGAGTTGAGTCAATGTGTTGGCAGCAGCCACTCAATGTTAGTGGTGGCTGTTTAACAGTCTGATGGCCTTGAGATCGAAGCTGTTTTTCAGTCTCTCGGTCCCAGCTTTGATGCACCTGTACTGACCTCGCCTTCTGGATGATAGCGGGGTGAACAGGCAGTGGCTCGGGTGGTTGTTGTCCTTGATGATCTTTATGGCCTTCCTGTGACATCGGGTGGTGTAGGTGTCCTGGAGGGCAGGTAGTTTGCCCCCGGTGATGCGTTGTGCAGACCTCACTACTGTCTGGAGAGCCTTACGGTTGTGGGCAGAGCAGTTGCCATACCAGGCGGTGATACAGCCCGACAGGATGCTCTCGATTGTGCATCTAAAATTTTGTGAGTGCTTTTGGTGACCAGCCGAATTTCTTCAGCCTCCTGAGGTTGAAGAGGCGCTACTGCGCCTTCTTCACGATGCTGTCTGTGTGGGTGGACCAATTCAGTTTGTCTGTGATGTGTACGCCGAGGAACTTAAAACTTACTACCCTCTCCACTACTGTTCCATCGATGTGGATAGGGGGGTGTTCCCTCTGCTGTTTCCTAAAGTCCACAATCCTCTCCTTAGTTTTGTTGACGTTGAGTGTGAGGTTATTTTCCTAACACCACACTCCGAGGGCCCTCACCTCGTCCCTGTAGGCCGTCTCGTCGCTGTTGGTAATCAAGCCTACCACTGTTGTGTCGTCCGCAAACTTGATGATTGAGTTGGAGGCGTGCGTGGCCACGCAGTCGTGGGTGAACAGGGAGTACAGGAGAGGGCTCAGAACGCACCCTTGTGGGGCCCCAGTGTTGAGCATCAGCGGGGTGGAGATGTTGTTGCCTACCCTCACCACCTGGGGGCGGCCCGTCAGGAAGTCCAGTACCCAGTTGCACAGGGCGGGGTCGAGACCCAGGGTCTCGAGCTTGATGACGAGTTTGGAGGGTACTATGGTGTTAAATGCTGAGCTGTAGTCGATGAACAGCATTCTCACATAGGTATTCCTCTTGTCCAGATGGGTTAGGGCAGTGTGCAGTGTGGTTGAGATTGCATCGTCTGTGGACCTATTTGGGCGGTAGGCAAATTGGAGTGGGTCTAGGGTGTCAGGTAGGGTGGAGGTGATATGGTCCTTGACTAGTCTCTCAAAGCACTTCATGATGACGGAAGTGAGTGCTACGGGGCGGTAGTCGTTTAGCTCAGTTACCTTAGCTTTCTTGGGAACAGGAACAATGGTGGCCCTCTTGAAGCATGTGGGAACAACAGACTGGGATAGGGATTGATTGAATATGTCCGTAAACACACCAGCCGGCTGGTCTGCGCATGCTCTGAGGGCGCGGCTGGGGATGCCGTCTGGGCCTGCAGCCTTGCGAGGGTTTTCCTCACGTCGGCTGTGCCCGTCTCCGGAGTCTGACCAGAAGACCGCTTCGTTTCCCCCTTTTACGAAGTCGTTTTTTTTGGTCGCCGGCTGGGATCCATTCCGTTGTCCTGGGTGAAAGGCAAAACACAGGATCCGCTTCGCGAAAGTCATATTCTTGGTAGAGGGAGATAAGGTGGTTTATTCTGACACTGTGTGTTACTGTCACACACACTCCACTTGAGCGCGGCCTAAGACGCCTAACTCTGGCACGACAGAATCTCTGTTTTCACTATTACTCACACGAACACACGCACTGATTCTTTCTAGGATACACACTCGCTCTTTCTCTTTCTGTCTCCCGCTCTTCCTCGCATTTATTTATATACACACACACACACACACACACACACACACACACACACACAGTTGAAGTCAGAAGTTTACATACACCTTTGCCAAATACATTTAAACTGTTTTTCACAATTCCTGACATAAAAAATTCCTTGTTTTAGGGCAGTTAGGATCACCACTTTATTGTAAGAATGTGAAATGCCAGAATAATAGTTGAGGGATTTATTTCAGCTTTTATTTCTTTCATCACATTCCCAGTGGGTCAGAAGATTACATACACTCAATTAGTATTTAGTAGCATTTCCTTTAAATTGCAATGCAGTACTCAATGCAGCTGGTAGCTGCACCAGTTACTGACTGTCACTTTTGATTTTGTTCCCCTCCTTTGTTCAGGGACATATTATTCCATTTCTGTTAGTCACATGTCTGTGGAACTTATTCAGTTTATGTCTCAGTTGATGAATCTTATGTTCATGCAAATATTTACACATGTTAAGTTTGCTGAAAATAAATGCAGTTGACAGTGAGAGGGCATTTCTTTTTTTGCTAGGTTTATTTATATCAGCCCTCTGATCGGGCCATCTGAAGCTTAACTAGGTCTTTCCTTGCAGCACTTGACCATATGACTGGACAATAATCAAGATAAGACCAAACTCTATTCTGCAGAACTTGCTTTGTGTGGTGTCAAAAAAGCAGAGCATCTATTATGGACAGACTTCTCCCCATCTTTACAACCATTGAATCTATATGTTTTGACCATGACAGTTTACAATCTAAGGTAACGCCAAGTAAATTAGTCTCAACGTGTTCAACAGCCACATCATTCATTACCAGATTCAGCTGAGGTCTAGAACTCAGGGAATGATTTGTTCCAAATACAATGCTCTTAGTTTTAGAGATGATCAGGACCAGTTTATTACTGGCCACACATTCCAAAATTGACTGCAACTACTTGTTAAAGGTTTCAGTGACTTCATTACCTGTAGTTGCTGATGCGTATATGGTTGAATCATCAGCATACATGGAAACACAGGCTTTGTTTAATGCCAGTGGCAGGTCATTGGTAAAAATAGAGAAGAGCAGAGTGCCTAGAGAGTTGCCTTGTGGTACGCCACACTTTACATTTGACATTAGAGAAGCTTTCATTAAAGAGAACCCTTTGAGTTATTTTAGATTGCCATATTGTGTATTCAGAGCTGAGGTTGAAAATCCATAACACAAGTTTTTTTTAAACAACAGGTTATGGTCAATAATTTCAAAAATCTGCACTGCACTGAATTCTAACAGTACAGCTCCCACAATCTTATCAATTTCTTTCAACCAATCATCAGTAATTTGTGTCAGTGCAGTACATGTTGAGTGCCCTTCTCTATATGTATGCTGAACATCTGTTCATTTGTTTACATAGAAATATCATTGTATTTGGTCAATCACATTTGTTTCCCAAAAGTTTGCTAAGAGCTTATAGGTCTGCTGTTAGAACCAGTAAACTTTTTAAAATGTATTTTTAATTTAACCATTATTTAACTAGGCAAGTTAGTAAAGAACAAATTATTATGTACAATGATGGCCTACCAAAAGGCCTCCTATGGGGACTGGGATTAAACATGTAAAATATAGGACAAAACACACATCACGACAAGAGACAGCACTACATAAAGAGAGCCCTAAGACGACAACACAGCATGCCAGCAACACATGACAATAGTAGAACAAAAAACCTGAGAAAGCACTCGGAATCCCAGGTCCACAATAAATGTTTGTTTTGTTCGATAATGTACGTTATTTATGTCCAAATACCTCCTTTTGTTAGCGCATTTGGTATATGTATCCAAACGCTCATTCTGGTCAGTGTTACGTCGGACAAAAACTTCAAAGTTACATTACAGGTCGAAGAAACATTTCAAACTATGTACAGAATCAATCATTAGGATGTTTTTAACATATAGCTTCAATAAAGTTCCAATCTGAGTATTCCTTTGTGTCTTGATGAGCAATGGAATGCAAGTGGATACCATGAGGAATGCGGGTGATCAGAAAATGGCTGACTGCCAGTCACCTGATACATTCAGTCCCACAACACAGTAGAAGTCTCATTCAAATTTCTATAGACGGTTGACATCTAGGGGAAGCCCTAGGAAGTGCAACATCATTAATATCTCAAGGGGATTTCAATGGGAACTGTGGTGAATACATACCAAGCTCAGATTTCTCACTTCCTGTTTTGATTTCTCCTCAGGATTTTGCCTGCCATATGAGTTCTGTTATACTCACACACATCATTCACACATTTTTAGAAACTTTGGTGTTTTCTATCCAATACTACTAATAATATGCATATATTAGCAACTGAGACTGAGGAGCGGGCCGTTTACTTTGCTCCAAATGCTCTCTATCAAACTTCAGACGGGCCTGGACATGTACTGACACGTCTGCACTGCAGGATTTGAGTCCCTGGCGGCGTAGTGTGTTACTGATGGTAGGCTTTGTTACTTTGGTCCCAGCTCTCTGCAGGTCATTCACTAGGTCCCCCCGTGTGGTTTTGGGATTTTTGCTCACTGTTCTTGTGATCATTTTGACCCCACGGGGTGAAATCTTGCGTGGAGCCCCAGATCGAGGGAGATTATCAGTGGTCTTGTATGCCTTCCATTTCCTAATAATTGCTCCCACAGTTGATTTCTTCAAACCAAGCTGCTTACCTATTGCAGATTCAGTCTTCCCAGCCTGGTGCAGGTCTACAATTTTGTTTCTGGTGTCCTTTGACAGCTCTTTGGTCTTGGCCATAATGGAGTTTAGAGTTTGACTGTTTGCGGTTGTGGACAGGTGTCTTTTATACTGATAACAAGTTCAAACAGGTGCCATTAATACAGGTAATGAGTGGAGGACAGAGGAGCCTCTTAAAGAAGAAGTTAGAGGTCTGTGAGAGCCAGAAATCTTGCTTGTTTGTAGGTGACCAAATACTTATTTTCCACCATAATTTGCAAATAAATTCATGTGGTTTTCTGGATTTTTTTTCTCATTTTGTCTGTCATAGTTGAAGTGTACCTATGATGAAAATTACAGGCCTCGTCTTTTTAAGTGGGATAACTTGCACAATTGGTGGCTGACTAAATACTTTTTTGCCCCACCGTATGAGGTTACAGTCTCCATCTCATTGCCCTGACAGGTTGTGATAGGATGAGGTCTTTGAGGAAAAGCTTCAATTGACACAAGGTATGTTGAACAGTATAATAAGCAGTTTGTAAGTTCTGGAAAGCTTCAGTGAGAGATGATGCACAACAATAAATAACAGTATCGGCATAAAAGGGAAGTTGCGCATTTTACGTTTGTGAATAATACAAGACAGCTGAGAAAAAAAGTGAGATAATCCATTGTTAACTCTGAACCTGTGGAATGGGGCATGTTTGTTTACTATTTGGAAAAAAAAGATAATGAAAGCATTCAAATCAAATCAAATCAAATTTATTTATATAGCCCTTCGTACATCAGCTGATATCTCAAAGTGCTGTACAGAAACCCAGCCTAAAACCCCAAACAGCAAGCAATGCAGGTGTAGAAGCACGGTGGCTAGGAAAAACTCCCTAGAAAGGCCAATACCTAGGAAGAAACCTAGAGAGGAACCAGGCTATGTGGGGTGGCCAGTCCTCTTCTGGCTGTGCCGGGTGGAGATTATAACAGAACATGGCCAAGATGTTCAAATGTTCATAAATGACCAGCATGGTCGAATAATAATAAGGCAGAACAGTTGAAACTGGAGCAGCAGCACAGTCAGGTGGAAGTTGAAACTGGAGCAGCAGCATGGCCAGGTGGACTGGGGACA
Organism: Oncorhynchus kisutch; assembly: GCF_002021735.2. NCBI lineage: Eukaryota > Metazoa > Chordata > Actinopteri > Salmoniformes > Salmonidae > Oncorhynchus > Oncorhynchus kisutch. Next base: position 20,045,033 of record NC_034191.2, on the reverse strand, counting down.
GCAAGGAGTCATCATGTCAGGTAGTCCTGGGGCATGGTCCTAGGGCTCAGGTCAGTTGAAACTGGAACAGCAGCATGGCCAGGTGGACTGGGGACAGCAAGGAGTCATCATGTCAGGTAGTCCTGGGGCATGGTCCTAGGGCTCAGGTCCTCCGAGAGAGCGAAAGAAAGAGAGAAGGAGAGAATTAGAGAACGCACACTTAGATTCACACAGGACACCGAATAGGACAGGAGAAGTACTCCAGATATAACAAACTGATCCCAGCCCCCCGACACATAAACTACTGCAGCATAAATACTGGAGGCTGAGACAGGAGGGGTCAGGAGACACTGTGGCCCCATCCGATAGACACCCCCGGACAGGGCCAAACAGGAAGGATATAACCCCACCCACTTTGCCAAAGCACAGCCCCCACACCACTAGAGGGATATCTTCAACCACCAACTTACCATCCTGAGACAAGGCTGAGTATAGCCCACAAAGATCTCCGCCACGGCACAACCCAAGGGGGGGGGGCGCCAACCCAGACATGATGACCACAACAGTGAATCAACCCACTCAGGTGACGCACCCCCTCCAGGGACGGCATGAGAGAGCCCCAGCAAGCCAGTGACTCAGCCCCTGTAATAGGGTTAGAGGCAGAGAATCCCAGTGGAAAGAGGGGAACCGGCCAGGCAGAGACAGCAAGGGCGGTTCGTTGCTCCAGAGCCTTTCCGTTCACCTTCCCACTCCTGGGCCAGACTACACTCAATCATATGACCCACTGAAGAGATGAGTCTTCAGTAAAGACTTAAAGGTTGAGACCGAGTTTGCGTCTCTGACATGGGTAGGCAGACCGTTCCATAAAAATGGAGCTCTATAGGAGAAAGCCCTGCCTCCAGCTGTTTGCTTAGAAATTCTAGGGACAATTAGGAGGCCTGCGTCTTGTGACCGTAGCGTACGTGTAGGTATGTACGGCAGGACCAAATCAGAGAGATAGGTAGGAGCAAGCCCATGTAATGCTTTGTAGGTTAGCAGTAAAACCTTGAAATCAGCCCTTGCTTTGACAGGAAGCCAGTGTAGAGAGGCTAGCACTGGAGTAATATGATCACATTTTTTGGTTCTAGTCAGGATTCTAGCAGCCGTATTTAGCACTAACTGAAGTTTATTTAGTGCTTTATCCGGGTAGCCGGAAAATAGAGCATTGCAGTAGTCTAACCTAGAAGTGACAAAAGCATGGATTAATTTTTCTGCATCATTTTTGGACAGAAAGTTTCAGATTTTTGCAATGTTACGTAGATGGAAAAAAGCTGTCCTCGAAATGGTCTTGATATGTTCTTCAAAAGAGAGATCAGGGTCCAGAGTAACGCCGAGGTCCTTCAGTTTTATTTGAGACGACTGTACAACCATTAAGATTAATTGTCAGATTCAACAGAAGATCTCTTTGTTTCTTGGGACCTAGAACAAGCATCTCTGTTTTGTCTGAGTTTAATAGTAGAAAGTTTGCAGCCATCCACTTCCTTATGTCTGAAACACATGCTTCTAGCGAGGGCAATTTTGGGGCTTCACCATGTTTCATTGAAATGTACAGCTGTGTGTCATCCGCATAGCAGTGAAAGTTTACATTATGTTTTCGAATAACATCCCCAAGAGGTAAAATATATAGTGAAAACAATAGTGGTCCTAAAACGGAACCTTGAGGAACACCGAAATTTACAGTTGATTTGTCAGAGGACAAACCATTCACAGAGACAAACTGATATCTTTCCGACAGATAAGATCTAAACCAGGCCAGAACATGTCCGTGTACACCAATTTGGGTTTCCAATCTCTCCAAAAGAATGTGGTGATCGATGGTATCAAAAGCAGCACTAAGGTCTAGGAGCACGAGGACAGATGCAGAGCCTCGGTCCGATGCCATTTAAAATGTCATTTACCACCTTCACAAGTGCCGTCTCAGTGCTATGATGGGGTCTAAAACCAGACTGAAGCATTTCGTATACATTGTTTGTCTTCAGGAAGGCAGTGAGTTGCTGCGCAACAGCCTTCTCTAAAAGTTTTGAGAGGAATGGAAGATTCGATATAGGCCGATAGTTTTTTAAATATTTTCTGGGTCAAGGTTTGGCTTTTTCAAGAGAGGCTTTATTACTGCCACTTTTAGTGAGTTTGGTACACATCCAGTGGATAGAGAGCCGTTTATTATGTTCAACATAGGAGGGCCAAGCACAGGAAGCAGCTCTTTCAGTAGTTTAGTTGGAATAGGGTCCAGTATGCAGCTTGAAGGTTTAGAGGCCATGATTATTTTCATCATTGTGTCGAGATATAATACTAAAACACTTGAGCGTCTCTCTTGATCCTAGGTCCTGGCAGAGTTGTACAGACTCAGGACAACTGAGCTTTGGAGGAAGATGCAGGTTTAAAGAGGAGTCTGTAATTTGCTTTCTAATGATCATAATCTTTTCCTCAAAGAAGTTCATGAATTTATCACTGCTAAAGTGAAAGTCATCCTCTCTTGGGGAATGCTGCTTTTTAGTTAGCTTTGCGACAGTATTAAAAAGGAATTTCGGATTGTTCTTATTTTCCTCAATTAAGTTAGAAAAATAGGATGATCGAGCAGCAGTAAGGGCTCTACGGTACTGCACGGTACCGTCCTTCCAAGCTAGTCGGAAGACTTCCAGTTTGGTGTGGCGCCATTTCCGTTCCAATTTTCTGGAAGCTTGCTTCAGAGCTCGGGTATTTTCTGTGTACCAGGAGGCTAGTTTCTTATGAGACATTTTTTAGTTTTTAGGGGTGCAACTGCATCTAGGGTATTGTGCAAGGTTAAATTGAGATCCTCAGTTAGGTGGTTAACTGATTTTTGTTGGGTTGGCAGAGGGAGTCTGGAAGGGCATCAAGGAATCTTTGTGTTGTCTGTGAATTTATAGCACGACTTTTTATGTTCCTTGGTTGGGGTCTTGGCAGATTATTTGTTGCAATTGCAAACGTAATAAAATGGTGGTCCGATTAGTCCAGGATTATGAGGAAAAACATTACGATCCACCACATTTATTCCATGGGACAAAACTAGGTCCAGCGTATGACTGTGACAGTGAGTGGGTCCAGAGACATGTTGGACAAAACCCACTGAGTCGATGATGGCTCCGAAAGCCTTTTGGAGTGGGTCTGTGGACTTTTCCATGTGAATATTAAAGTCACCAAAGATTAGAATATTATCTGCTATGACTACAAGGTCCGATAGGAATTCAGGGAACTCAGTGAGAAACGCTGTATATGGCCCAGGAGGCCTGTAAACAGTAGCTATAAAAAGTGATTGAGTAGGCTGCATAGATTTCATGACTAGAAGCTCAAAAGACGAAAATGTCATTTTTTTTTTTGTTAATTTAAATTTGCTATCGTAAATGTTAGCAACACCTCCGCCTTTGCGGGATGCACGGGGGATATGGTCACTAGTGTAGCCAGGAGGTGAGGCCTCATTTAAAACAGTAAATTCATCAGGCTTAAGCCATGTTTCAGTCAGGCCAATCACATCAAGATTATGATCAGTGATTAGTTCATTGACTATAATTGCCTTTGAAGTAAGGGATCTAACATTAAGTAGCCCTATTTTGAGATGTGAGGTATCATGATCTCTTTCAGTAATGACAGGAATGGAGGTGGTCTTTATCCTAGTGAGATTGCTAAGGCGAACACCGCCATGTTTAGTTTTGCCCAACCTAGGTCGAGGCACAGACACGGTCTCAATGGTGATAGCTGAGCTGACTACACTGACTGTGCTAATGGCAGACTCCACTATGCTGGCAGGCTGGCTAACAGCCTGTTCAGGCAGTTCCACATCAGGAATACCACGCTGTCTGTGTGGGTGGACCATTTCAGTTTGTCAATGATGTGTATGCCGAGGAACTTAAAACTTTCCACCTTCTCCACTACTGTTACGTCAATGTGAATACGGGGCTGCTCACTCTGCTGGTTCCTGAAGTCCACAATCATCTCCTTTGTTTTGTTGACATTGAGTGTGAGGTTATTTTCCTGACACCACACTCTGAGGGCCCTCACATCCTCCCCGTAGGCCGTCTCATCGTTGTTGGAAATCAAGCCTACCGCTGTAGTGCCGTCTGTAAACTTGATGATTGAGTTGGAGGCGTGCATGGCCACACAGTCATGGGTGAACAGAGAGTACAGGAGAGGGCTGAGAACGCACCCTTGTGGGGCCCCAGTGTTGAGGATCAACGGGGTGGAGATGTTACCTACTGTCATGATGTTGGCCTGGGTTTAGGTTTATGACAGTCATTTCCCCCCTTTTCCTCTCTCTACCCTACTGATGTTACATTTGCAAAACCCTTGGTTAACATAGAGATACTGGGAACATCAGAAGGTGGGGGGAAATTAACTATATTCTGGTAATCCGACCAATGGAACATATGCGGTGGTACTTAAACATGCCACTTTATATAATGTTTACATACCCTACATTACTCTTTTCATATGTATATACTGTACTCTATACCATTGACTGCATCTTCCCTATGCTGTTCGGCTATCGCTCATTCATGTATTTATATGTACATATTCTTATTCATTCCTTTACACGTGTGTGTATAAGGTAGTTGTTGTGAAATTTTTAGGTTAGATTACTTGTTAGATATTACTGCATGGTCGGAACTAGAAGCACAAGCATTTCGCTACACTCGCATTAACATCTGCTAAACATGTGTATTTGACAAATACATTTGATTTTGATTTGATCAATCAGGGTAGATTTCTCTGGAGATTTGGGCGGGTGGGTGAGTTAATCAACTGGGTAAGATTAATTTAAAATCATCAGACACCGGCTTCAACCAGTGTTGATGTGCCCCCGTCTGTCTGTAATTAAAAATAATACGAAAATCGTGGCGTCTGGTTTGCTTAATATAGGGAATTTGATGTATTGCATTTACTTTTACTTTGTCTACCACTGTACTTAAATACATTTAAAGCCAGGTACTTTTAGACTACTACTCAAGTAATATTTGAATGGGTACATTTTATTTGAGTCATTTCCTGTTAATGTGTCTCTCACTCAAGTATGACAATTTAGTACTTTTCCACCGCTGTCTGTTTTTCAGTCTGGAGGGTCATGCCAATAGAAATCAATGGTCGTCCAGCCTACTGCCAAGAAGCGGGGTCCAAGTATACCACAGGACAATAGGAAAATAAATCTGATACATTTTTTATGCCCTTGCTTTGTGTAATGAGTGTCTGTGTGGGTGGGATAAGGGATGTTTTTATGGGAGATGAGATTAAACTGAAGGTCCTCTTATGTGTGCATCTATGACCGTGTCTGTGATAATGTCTGTGTGTGTGAAGTGACTGATGTCGTGACCTGTACTTGTGTTGTGGATATGTAAGTGTGTAAAGGTGAGGAGTGAGGGCGTTGGCTTCAGAAGCCTTGCGGCAGACTCCGATGACCCCTGACATCTATCCCATACCCTAGGAGAAGGTCCTGTCAGTCGGGTAATAACACCCAGAGTCAGCACAACTAGCTTGGCTGGCACACACTCTGTCTGAGTGAAAATCCCCAACCTCCCACTTTCATATATACATTACTATCTGTCCTTCGGCCAGTTGTTCTGGCTGATACAGTCCTATACACTGTAGATAGGGTCAGTTGTTCTGGCTGATACAGTCCTATACACTGTAGATAGGGTCAGTTGCTCTGGCCGACACAGTCCTATACATGGACCATCTACATACTTAGACTGTCATTGCAATGTGCCGTTGGGACCCATTCATTCAGGGGCGGCAGTGTAGCCTAGTGGTTAGAGCGTTGGACTAGTAATAGGAAGGTTGGAAGGTTGCAAGTTCAAACCCCCGAGCTGACAAGGTACAAATCTGTCGTTCTGCCCCTGAATAGGCAGTTAACCCACTGTTCCTAGGCCGTCATTGAAAATAAGAATTTGTTCTTAACTGACTTGCCTAGTTAAATAAAGGTAAAATAAATAAAAAATAAATGAAAAACTAGAAATGTCCTCTACAGTATGTGTAAGTAAACTAGTGTTGTAGTAGGTAGGGTTGTCTAGTGTGAGAACCAGTCCTTGCTCTAAGTACATGGCATGTTTTGTATATGTTTGTGTCACACAGGAGGCTGCTGAGGGGAGGACTGTTCATAATAATGGCTGGAATAGAGTGAATGGAATGGTATCAACCACATGGAAACCATGTATTTGATGTGTTCGCTTCCCTTTCAGCCATTACTATGAGCTGTCCTCCCGAATTAAGGTGTCACCAGCCGCCTGTGTGTGTTACCTACTGCTCTCCCTTAACCCTTTCTGTGTGTTCTTCCAGATGTATGGTCGCTACACACAGGAGTTGGTACTGCTCTCCCTTAACCCTGTCTGTGTGTTCTTCCAGATGTATGGTCGCTACACACAGGAGTTGGTACTGCTCTCCCTTAACCCTGTCTGTGTGTTCTTCCAGATGTATGGTCGCTACACACAGGAGTTGGTACTGCTCTCCCTTAACCCTGTCTGTGTGTTCTTCCAGATGTATGGTCGCTACACACAGGAGTTGGTACTGCTCTCCCTTAACCCTGTCTGTGTGTTCTTCCAGATGTATGGTCGCTACACACAGGAGTTGGTACTGCTCTCCCTTAACCCTGTCTGTGTGTTCTTCCAGATGTATGGTCGCTACACACAGGAGTTGGGGGCGTATGCTAAAGAAGAGGCAGCTCGTCTGAGGGAGGAGGGGGGTTGGAGGCCCTCGGTCACAGAACGCTCACGCTCCCTGGAACTTCTGGAGTACGACAGGGGCCGCTGTGCCAAGTGTCGCAGTGAGTACTGACCAATACTGACCACTCCAGCTGGACTGTAACTGTATTCTCTGACCAGGTGTCTGTGTCTCTGTCACACTGTGCTTTGTTACTGTGAAACAAGCCTCACATCAAGTCAACTTTCCCAGATACCATGTAGTTATATTGTTACACTCTAGTTTATGTTTGTATTGAAGGAGGGATTTGGGAGTGAGAGTTTTGGAGTGTTTGTACAGTGTGTGTGTGTGTGTGTGTGTGTGGTGTGTTTGCATGTGAGGTTGTGTAAGCCACATCATTCCATTTACTGTTGATGTTGATAATAGTGATTATGAAGAATGTGTGTGTGGTGTGTTTGCATGTGAGGTTGTGTAAGCCACATCATTCCATTTACTGTTGATAATAGTGATTATGAATGTGTGTGTGTGTGGTGTGTTTGCATGTGAGGTTGTGTAAGCCACATCATTCCATTTACTGTTGATGTTGATAATAGTGATTATGAATGGGTGTGTGTGGTGTGTTTGCATGTGAGGTTGTGTAAGCCACATCATTCCATTTACTGTTGATGTTGATAATAGTGATTATGAATGGGTGTGTGTGGCGTGTTTGCATGTGAGGTTGTGTAAGCCACATCATTCCATTTACTGTTGATGTTGATAATAGTGATTATGAATGGGTTTGTGTGGTGTGTTTGCATGTGAGGTTGTGTAAGCCACATCATTCCATTTACTGTTGATGTTGATAATAGTGATTATGAATGGGTGTGTGTGGTGTGTTTGCATGTGAGGTTGTGTAAGCCACATCATTCCATTTACTGTTGATGTTGATAATAGTGATTATGAATGGGTGTGTGTGGCGTGTTTGCATGTGAGGTTGTGTAAGCCACATCATTCCATTTACTGTTGATGTTGATAATAGTGATTATGAATGGGTGTGTGTGGTGTGTTTGCATGTGAGGTTGTGTAAGCCACATCATTCCATTTACTGTTGATGTTGATAATAGTGATTATGAATGGGTGTGTGTGGTGTGTTTGCATGTGAGGTTGTGTAAGCCACATCATTCCATTTACTGTTGATGTTGATAATAGTGATTATGAATGTGTGACTGAAAGGAACATCTCCACAGTGTACAGGGACACGATTTGTACTGGGACACAAGGCTCGACACCAGTCTAAATGCAGCAGGGGTAGTCAACCGGAGGTACTGTCGTGGGTCTGCAAAAATGTAAATACTTTATATAGAACAAAAATACTATTGCAACGTTCAACCATTTTACAGAGATTCAGTTCATATAAGGAAATCAGTCAATTGAAATATATTCATTCGGCCCTAATCTATGGATTTCACATGACTGGGCAGGGGCGCAGCCATGGGTGGGCCTGGGAGGGAATAGGCCACACTGGGGAGGGAATAGGCCACACTGGGGAGCCAGGCTCTGCCAATCAGAATTATTTTTCTACACAAAAGGGCTTTATTACAGACCGAAATACTCCTCAGTTTTATCAGCTCTCTGGGTTGCTGGTCTCCGATGATCCCGGATGTCGAGGTCCTGGGCTGAAGTGGTTTCACGTGGTCTGTGGTTTTGAGGCCGGTTGGACGTACTGCCAAATTCTCTATAACAACTTTTGGAGATGATTTATGGAAGAGAAATTAACATCAAATTCTCTGGCAACAACTCTGGTGGACATTCCTAGTGTCACCATACCAATTGCATGCTCCCTCAAAACTTGAAACATCTGAGGCATTGTGTGAAAAACCTGCACATTTGAGTGGCCTTTTATTGTGCCCAGCACAAGGTGCACTTGTGTAATGATCATGCTGTTTAATCAGCTTCTTGATATGCCACACCTTTCAGGTGGATGGATTGGACATGATTTGGAAAGGCACACACCAGTCTATATAAGGTCCCACAGTTGACAGTGTATGTCAGAGCAAATACCAAGCCATGAGGTTGAAGGAATTGTCTTTAGAGATCCGAGACAGGATTGTGTGAGGCACAGATCTGGGGAAGGGTACCGAAAGATGTCTGCAGCATTGAAAGTCCCCAAGAACACAGTGGCCTCCATCAATCTTATATGGAAGGAGTTTGGAACCACCTAGACTCTTCCTAAAACTGACCTCCCGGTCAAACTGAGACATCGAGAGAGAATGGTCTTAGTCAGGGAGGTGACCAAGAACCCGATGGTCACTCTGACAGTGCTCCAGAGTTCCTCTGTGGAAATGGGAGAACGTTCCAGAAGGACAACCATCTCAGCAGCACTCCACCAATCAGGCCTTTATGGTAGTGGCCAGACGGAATCCACTCATCAGGAAAAGGCACATGACAGCCCACTTGGAGTTTGCCAAAAGGCACTGAACGGACTCTCAAACCATGATAAACAAGATTCTCTGGTCTGATAAAACCAACATTAAATTCTTTGGCCTGAATGCCAAGAGTCACGCCTGGAGGAAACTTTGCACTATCCCTACGGTAAAGCATGGTAGTGGTAGCATCATGCTGTGAGGAAGTTTTTCAGCGGCAGGGACTGGGAGACGAGTCAGGATCGAGGCAAAGATGAGCAGAGCAAAGTACAGAGATCCTTCATCAAAAACCGCTCCAGAGCGCTCAGGACCTCAGACTGGGGCGAAGGTTCACCTTCCAACAGGACGGCGACCCTAAGCACACAGCCAAGACAACGCAGAAGTGGCTTCGGGACAAGTCTCTGAAAGTCCTTCAGTGGCCCAGCAAGAGCCCGGACTTGAACCAATCTAACATCTCTGGAGACCTGAAAATAGCTGTGCAGCGACGCTCCCCATCCAACCTAACGGAGCTTGAGAGAATCTGCAGAGAAGAATGGGAGAAACTCCCCAAATACAGGTGTTCCAAGCTTGTAGCGTCATACCCAAGAAGACTCGAGGTTGTAATCACTGCCAAAGGTGCTTCAGCAAAGTACTGATTTAAGGGTCTGAATGTGATGTATACAATAGAAGTTGGAAGTGTACTTGCACTTAGGTTGGAGTCATTAAAACTCGTTTTTCAACCACTCCACAAACTATAGTTTTGGCAAGTCGGTTAGGACATCTACTTTTTTCATGACACAAATCATTTTTCCAACAGTTGTTTACATACAATGACTTTTAAGTGAAATTATCTGTATCGCAATTCCAGTCGGACAGAAGTTTACAAACACTAAGTTGACTGTGCCTTTAAACAGCTTGGAAAATTCCAGAAAATGATGTCATGTCAATTAGCCTGTCAGAAGCTTCTAAAGCCATCATTTGAGTCAACTGGTGGTCTACCTGTGGATGCATTTCAAGGCCTACCTTCAAACTCAGTGCCTCTTTGCTTGACATCATGGGAAAAGCCAAATAAATCAGCCAAGACCTCAGAAAAAAAATGTAGACCTCCACAAGTCTGGTTCATCCTTGGGAGCATTTTCCAAATGCCTGAAGTTACCACGTTCATCTATACAAACAATAGTACGCAAGTATAAACACCATGGGACCATGCAGCTGTCATACTGCTCTGGAAGGAGACGTGTTCTGTCTCCTAGAGATTTAACATACCTTTGTTTGAAAAGTGCAAATCAATCCCAGATGCAAAGGACCTTGTGAAGATGCTTGAGGAAACCGGTACAAAAGTATCTATATCCACAGTAAAATGAGTCCTATATTGACATAACTTGAAAGGCCGCTCAGCAATGGAGAAGCCACCTCTCTAAAACCGCTGTAAAAGAGCCAGACTACTGTTTGCAACTGCACATGGGGACAAAGATCGTACTTTTTGGATAAATGTCCTCTGGTCTGATGAAACAAAAATAGAACTGTTTGGCCATAATGACCATCGTTATGTTTGGAGGAAAAAGGGGGAGGCTTGCAAGCAGAAGAACACCATCCCAACTGTGAAGTAAGGGGGTGGCAGCATCATGTTGTAGGGGTGCTTTGCTGCAGGAGAGTCTGGTGCACTTCACAAAATAGATGGCATCATGAGGATATATTGAAGCAACATGTTGAAGTTGAAGCTTGATCACAAATGGGTCTTCCAAATGGACAATGACCCCAAGCATACTTCCAAAGTTGTGGTAAAATGGCTTAAGGACAACAGAGTCAAAGTATTGAAGTGGCCATCACAAAGCCCTGACCTCACAATCCTATACAAAATGTGTTGGCAGAACTGAACGAAGCGTGTGTGAGCAAGGATCCTACAAACCTGACTCAGTTACACCAGCTTTGTCAGGAGGAATGGGCCAAAATTCACTCAACTTATTGTGAGAGTCTTGTGGAAGGCTACCTGAACCATTTGATCCAAGTTAAACCATTTAAAGGCAATGCTACCAAATACTAATTGATTGTAATGTAAACGTCTGACCCACTGGAAATGTGTTGAAAGAAAGAAATGCTGAACTAAATCATTCTCTCTACTATTATTCTGACATTTCACATTCTTAAAATAAAGTGGTGATCCTAACTGACTTAAAACAGGGAATTTGTACTAGGATTAAATGTCAGGAATTGTGCAACTGAGTTTAAATGTATTTGGCTAAGGTGTATGTCAATTTCCCACTTCAACTGTATGTGTTGCTCATGGATTTCCTCTTGGTAAATGAAGCTGGATGTTGTGGCAGTATCTCTATCCCCTCATCACACTTCCAGCCTAACACTCTTGGGAGGTGTGTGTGTTCAGTTTGAGCTGTGGTTATGGGCCTCTGTATTTGCAACAGCTCTGTACAGATAGGCAATTACACACACACACACACACACACACACACACACACACACACACACACACACACACACACACACACACACACTATCTAGAGGAGAACGTTTGGTAAGCAGAACGCAGAATGGATAATCTCTTCAGATCACACTGAACACCTATAATAATTATATTCTATTCTATACTTCTATGGCTCATTTTACAAGTACATTCTGTCACACAAAGTGAGTCTCGCTATAGAAAATGATAACCAAAGTGGAATGGGTGCTTTTGCATGGATATCCCAGCAGGGGGAACAGTTGAGCTATAGGACGACATAAGATGGGGCTGAAATACAGAGCAGGAGGATGGTGATTGGAACCCTTGATTGAAAAAGAGAAATGGAGAGAGTACAGGAGAGAGGGAGAGTGAGGCTGAATTACACAGACTGGTTCTATGTTACCGTGGTGTTGCATTACCAGGGAGACGGGGTGAAAACTCAACCACAGAGGTTTGGTTACGCTAGCTAGGATCATCTATGGTCAGCAATGCTGGTGACAGTCAGGATGGGAGCGCGTGCACAATTCTCTGGGTATCTCCCTCTCTTTTGTCAATATGAATTGATTCTGTCTTGTCTTGCTAATGTAAAGTTTTGATTCTGTTACTTTGAAGGTGTAATCAAACATGATTGGAGGCCCTCCATCCACTCCAGACTGAGGTTACACAGCTACACGAAATATACAAAGTATGTAGACACCCTTTCAATTGAGGGGATTTGGCTATTTCAGCCACACCCGTTGCTGACAGGTGTAGAAAATCGAGCTCACCGTCATGCAATCTCCATAGACAAACATTTAGTAGTAGAATTGCCTTACTGAAGAGCTCAGTGGCATTCAACGTGGCACCGTCATCCAACAAGTCAGTATGTCAAATTTACTTTTGGTCATGTAGTTTGGTGTGTGTGTGAAACAGTGGATTGTTGTGTAATGAATTCTGTTAAGAGCTCAGTCATAAGAACAGGCATGAAATATTCAGTGACAAGAGTCCACTGGAGTAGCCGTCACAACACACACAGAGTCAAACTTTCATGCTCTCTTTCACACACGCGCGCACACACACACACACACACAGCTTTTCCAGGAGGAACAGTGGGGTCTCATACTGTGGGGGTTTGGAGGTGGGGGGGTCACAGGTACCCCAGGGCTGTCTGTCTGTAGCCCAGTTGTGCGAATGACAGGCCTCAGTGTTCTGTCACTCAATCCTGCTGTCACTCAAAGCTATTGATGTCGAGTCCCCAAGAAGGTACATTGTACTAGGACACACACACAAAGCCGACCTGCAGCTGTTTTTTCAGAGAAATTACACTGACACTCCTTTCCTCCGTTCTCTCTCTCTCCGCTCGTCGCTCTCTCTCTCCGCTCGCTCGCTCTTCTCTCTCTCCGCTCGCTCGCTCTCTCTCTCCGCTCGCTCGCTCTCTCTCTCCGCTCGCTCGCTCTCTCTCTCCGCTCGCTTGCTCTCCTCTCCGCTCGCTCGCTCTCTCTCTCCGCTCGCTCGCTCTCTCTCTTCCACTCGCCCCTCTCTCTGTCCGCTCGCCTCTCTCTCTCTCTCTCCGCTCGCCCTCTCTTTCTCCTCTCTCCCGCTCGCCCTCTCTCTCTCTCTCTCTCCGCTCGCCCTCTCTCTCTCTCTCTCTCCGCTCGCTCTCTCTCTCCGCTCGCTCTCTCGCTCTCGCTCTCCGCTCGCTCCTCTCCGCTCGCCGCTCGCTCTCTCGCTCTCTCCTCCGCTCGCTCTCTCTCCGCTCGTTTCGCTCGCTCTCTCGCTCTCTCTCTCCGCTCGCTCTCTCTCCGCTCGCTCTCTCGCTCTCTCTCTCCGCTCGCTCTCTCCGCTCGCTCGCTCTCTCGCTCTCTCTCTCCCGCTCGCTCTCTCTCCGCTGTTCGCTCGCTCTCTCTCTCCGCTCGTTGCTCGTTCTCTCTCTCCGCTCGCTCCTCTCCGCTCGCTCGCTCTTTCTCTCCGCTTCGCTCGCATCTTTCTCTCTCCGCTCGCTCGCTCTTTCTCTCTCCGCTCGCTCGCTCTTTCTCTCTCCGCTCGCTCTCTCTCTCCGCTCGCTCGCTCCTCTCTCCGCTCGCTCGCTCTCTCTCTCCGCTCGCTCCGCTCTCTCTCTCCGCTCGCTCGCTCTCTCTCTCCGCTCGCTCGCTCTCCTCTCCGCTCGCTCGCTCTCTCTCTCCGCTCGCTCGCTCTCTCTCTCCGCTCGATCGCTCGCTCTCTCTCTCCGCTCGCTCGCTCTCTCTCTCCGCTCGCTCGCTCTCTCTCTCCACTCGCCCTCTCTCTGTCCGCTCGCCTCTCTCCTCTCTCCGCTCGCCCTCTCTCTCTCTCTCTCATCCGCTCGCCCTCTCTCTCTCTCTCTCTCCGCTCGCCCCCCCCTTCTCTCTCTCTCTCTCTCCGTCTCTCGCACTCTCTCTCCCTCTCCGCTCGCCCTCCTCTCTCTCTCTCTCCCCGTCGCCCCCTCTCTCTCTGCTCGCCCTCTCTCTCTCTCTCCGCTCGCCCTCTCTCTCCGCTCTCCCGCTCACCGCTCTCTCTCTCTCTCTCCGCTCGCCCTCTCTCTCTCCGCTCGCCCTCTCTCTCTCTCTCCGCTCGCCCTCTCTCTCTCTCCGCTCGCCTCTCTCTCTCTCTCCCCGCTCGCCTCTCTCTCTCTCTCCGCTCGCCCTCTCTCTCTCTCCGCTCGCCCTCTTCTCCGCTCGCCCTCTCTCTCTCTCTCTCTCTCGCTCTCCGCTCGCCCTCTCTCTCTCTCTCCGCTCGCCCTCTCTCTCTCTCTCTCTCTCCGCTCGCCCTCTCTCTCTCTCTCCGCTCGCCCTCTCTCTCTCCGCTCGCCCTCTCTCTCTCTCTCTCCGCTCGCCCTCTCTCTCTCCGCTCGCCCTCTCTCTCTCCGCTCGCTCTCTCTCTCTCTCCGCTCGCTCTCTCCACTCGCTCTCTCTCTCTCCCCTCTCTCTCTCTCTCTCTCTCTCCCCTCTCTCTCTCTCTCTCTCTCTCCGTTCGCTCGCTCTCTCTCTCTCTCTGCTCGCTCGCTCGCTCTCTCTCTCCGCTCGCTCGCTCTCTCTCTCCGCTCGCTCGCTCTCTCTCTCTCCGCTCGCTCTCTCTCTCTCCGCTCGCTCGCGCTCTCTCCGCTCTCTCGCGCTCTCACCGCTCTCTCCGCCCCCGCTCGCTCGTTCTCTCCGCCCCGCCTCGCCCTCTCTCCCTCCCCGCTCTCACGCTCTCTCCCCCCCTTCTCGCGCTCTCTCCCTCCCCGCTCTCACGCTCTCTCCCCCCCTTCTCGCGCTCTCTTCCTCCCTGCGCTCTCTCTCTCTCGCACTCTCTCCCTTCCCGCGCTCTCTCTCTCGCACTCTCTCCCTTCGCGTTCTCTCTCTCTCATTCTCTCTCTCCTCGCTGGCTCTTTCGCTCTCACCCCCTGGCTCTTGTTCCCCTCTAGCTCGCACTCTCCCCTTTTCTCTCTGCCCTTCTCTCTCCCCCCTTCGCTCGCTCACTCCCCCCCTTCGCTCGCTACCCACTACGCACTCTCTCTGCCCTCCTCTCGCTCCCCTTTCTCGCTCTCCCTTTCTCTCTCTGCCCCCCTCTCTTCTCTCGCCCGCCTCTCAGCTCTTGGCTCTGTGTTGGGTATATTCATAGATCCCAGCTGTCCACCTGCTCCACTCTCAGTGCTCAGGGGGGGTCAGTATGTTATTTAATTGGTTCCAAGAAGACGCGCACACACACGTTTTTCCCTGCAACAGGTGTGAAGTCAGTAGGAGCGCAGCAAGGCGCCACACGTCACCATGGATAATAGCTGGCACCAGGCGACCATGCTGCTCAGCCCTCCTTCTCTCCATCTCTGTCATCATCCATCCTCCCCTTTCTCAGTCCACCTCTTACCATCCTTTGTTGCATCGACTCTCTATGTCTGTCCTCTTTTTCTCTTCCTCTCTGGTCCCTCTCCTCTGGGTGGTATGGTGACAGGCATTCTGGGATAGACAGGCTAGTGAAGAGGCTGATGGGCCCAGGCAGGAGATGGACAAATGGGTTGTCATGGGAACAAATAGATGACATGGCTGGGCTGCTGTCAGTTGTGGCACCGCCTGCATCACATTGCATCACCATGCCAACCCCAGATGGACTACGGCTGTTTCCTCTCCCCTCTCATCAGCCAGAACACAACCTGCCTTTTCCCTGCATTTATTCCACTCTTTCTCTCACTCTCTCTACGGTCTCCTGTTTTCCACTTGGACCACATGAGTCTTTTCTCCGCTCTGTGATATAGAAATTCAGAGGCAGAAGATGAGGTGTGTGTGTGTGTGTGTGTGTCAGCCAGGTCCAAAAATTTTTTTTACCCCCTGGATAAATATTTGCTAAAATAATTCATACAAATACTGAGCTATGTTGTATGAGAAAAGAGGGAAATGTATATTATTGTATACTAATACAATTGAGATGTATTTTTTTTAACAAGTAGTAAAATTTTATTGAAAAAAAGAGGGTCAAAATGATTGGCACCCCTGTTTTCAATACCTCACCTTGTGAGGATAATGGCACGCAGCCTTTTTCTAAAAGGTTTTATGAGATTGGAGAACACATTGGGAGGGATCTTAGACTAGTCCCCCATACAGAATCCTTCCTGATCCTTGATATTCTTCGTCTGTGTGTATGGACTCCCCTCTTCAAGTCAAACCACATGTTTTCAAGTCCAGAGATTGAAATGGAAATGTTGTTTTCTGTTTTTTCGGAACCATTTCTTTGTGGATTTTGATTTGTGCTTGTTGTAATTGTCTTGCTGGAAGATCCACTTGTAGCCAAGTTTCAGCCTCATGGTTTCAGCCTCATGGTTTCAGCCAACACCGGTGTGCATGGCCAAAGAGCTTTATCATGTCATGTCATCAACAAATGTAAAGGGCATTGGCATTTGGATTGGTGCTATGGTCAGATGACATGAACGTAGAGCTCTTCGGCTGTGCACACTAGTGGTGGATTTGTTTAGTACCTAGGCCCATTTTTGTCTGCATACAATATAGCTCAGTATTTGTATTTATTTCATACAGTCGTTTTTGCTCATCTTCATCAACGTGGCCAATCATTTTGGATCTGCCGGTGTGCGTGGTGAGAGGGGGACAATACTTTGCGCTGCTTTGATAGAAACCTCGGCTCTGCTAAACAATCGTCTGTCACATCACAGTGTCCTCACCATCGACGATGGCTGTAAATCATTGTCGATAGACAATACTAACATAATATCGCCCAACCCTAAAGTGTGTGTGTGTGTGTGTGTGTGTGTGTGGACAGTTTCTTTCCGGGAAAAAGGTTCACCCTGGCCTTGTGTAACACGGACTCTTCAATATTCATATTGAACAAACTCAGACTTTTAACAGCAACAATATAGCTACACATACTGTACTGTACACAACCTGCTCTCTCAGCACTGTTGAAAAATGAAACTGCCTTTACACTTATTTGAGTATTTCTTAGGTCAGCATGTTTGTTTTCTTCTCTTAAAAGTTGTCTCTTAACTTTGAGTTGATGCCAATGCTTAGTTAGTCATGCTCTTAAGACACCATGCTGTTTTGTCCCATTTAAAAAATATATATATACTGCACACACACACACACGCGCGCGCACTTGTGCGCTTTTTGAATATTCATGTGAAACACATGAGTGTGTCCTGTCAGTCTGTCGAACGCCATGCTGATGCACTGTGGGGGTGTGTACATCATTCACCTGTTGGCCAAGTCAGGAAGGAACACACACACACAGGTAACCAAGGAGACTAGGGCCTGTGAATAAGGCAATCGATATTGATTCAGTTCCACTGGAGCAGAGGTGTCTGCTGTGATCTTCACCTGCTGTAGTGGCACAGTGTCCCATTGCCATAAACTCACTGGCTGTGCAACTTTGCCACAAAAAAGTGAACTGATCCAAGATGGCCACCCCTATAGCAATAGACTGGGTTGTTTAGCAACAAGACCGATGGTAGCCAAACAGGCGGGGTTTGGCTTGCAATCAAAGGATAGTTGACTACATGTAAAACTATATTTCCTCTTCATATCTTTATTGAAAACATAAATATATTCAATGAGCACTTACTTTCCCTCCTTTCTTTCTTTCCATCCTTTATTTCCCTCATCTTTCTCTACTTATTTATTCTCATACCCTTACTCCAACTCTCCTGTCTTCAATCAACTGTTCTTCTCCGCATAGCTTCCTGTCCGTGACACATCCCTGCTCCTCCCTCACTCTCCCCTACCTCTCTCCTTATCTGCTGAATATAATCTGTTTAGTTCTTTGTGCAGAAGAGGAGTGAGGGAGTGGAGGAGAACATGTTTGCTGACGGGAGGGTTGTTGATGCGTTATTCTGTTTGTTCCTCCTCTCTCCATCCTTCGCTCTGAGCCCCTGTTCCTGCGTTATTACACTCTAATCACCAGTGAGCTGAGCGCTTTACACACTGACAGGCCAACCCACCCACACACACACACACACACACACACACACACACACACACACACACACACACTGTATTTTCTCCTCTTTTCTAACTTTCTGCTTTAGTTTCCACTGTAAAGATTGTTCCCACTCCTACTCTCTGCCTGTCCTTTCCTTTCTATTATAAAGTTTGTTCAGTTTTGACATTACCAGTACACTAATATTATATAGTAGATTTACTGTTTGAGCTAGAATTGCGTAATGAGGTGTTTGTATGTGCACCCACTATACAGGACAGACACTGAGTCCTGTGATAAAGTAAAAAAAACCTGTGTGTGTGTGTGTGTGTGTGTGTGTGTGTGCATTATAATGTTCCATGTTTAGATGATTGAAGTATTTTTGTTTGATTAATTAGTCAATATTATTGATCTATTTGTTTTATCCCGTGTCTAATCCCGGGGCGGCAGGTAGCCTAGTGGTTAGAGCATTGGGCCAGTAACCAAAAGGCTGCTTGATCGAATCCCTGAGCTGACAAGTTTCAAATCTGTCGTTCTGTCCCTGAACAAGGCAGTTAACCCACTGTTCCTAGGCCGTCATTGAAAATATGAATTTGTTCTCAACTGACTTGCCTAGTTAAACAAAGGTAAAAAATAAAATAGCCAGGTCTTTTTCGTATATTTCTTAATCTCACTTTCTATCTACGAACTAAATATACTTTCCTGCAACCTGCCTCACCCAATGTGGTACGGATCTGCTATTTTTATTCCTTATAACTGGAACCTCCATCAGGAGCTAACTAGCTACTAGTCTTTGTTAGCCACGGCTAGCAGTCTTCACCTTTTTTCTCGGACACCAGCCAGCCTTAGCTCAGACAAACCCTGACAGTCTGCACAGCACAATATCAACCCAGAGCATATCGGACTGCTTCTCTCTACAATATTACCAGATTCCTGCTCTGGATCATTACACCGGATCATCGCAGCTAGCTAGCTGCAAACGAGTGGCTACTGTTAGCTAACGCCTCTGTCCTGGAGCAAGCACGAGTTAGCCTTGAGCAAGCCTCGAGCTAGGCATATATACCAGCTAATTCGAGGGCTACAGT
Source organism: Oncorhynchus kisutch (assembly GCF_002021735.2). Classification (NCBI taxonomy): domain Eukaryota; kingdom Metazoa; phylum Chordata; class Actinopteri; order Salmoniformes; family Salmonidae; genus Oncorhynchus; species Oncorhynchus kisutch. The sequence continues at coordinate 20,026,056 of NC_034191.2, read as the reverse complement.
ACCTCCTTTGCCAATTGGCCTGGACCCTTTATTTGTCAACATGGAGACCCGCCAATCCATCATGACTGGACTGCCGACGTGGTCTCAACAGGCTATTCAGTTACGATGTCACAGAAGAAGCATCTACTAGCCCCAGCATGCTATCTTTTCAGAACGCTGTGTCCCCTGCTCGCCTAGCGTAGTAGGGACTACCGAACGGCACCCTGACTCACCTATTGCTGCTCTTTTGACCCTATGATCACTCAGCTACACAGCTGGTGCCCCCTGGACTGTTTCAATAACATGGTACCTCATTTTGTTTACCTGTCGGCCCCAGCCTCGAACTGTAAGGAACCCTTATTTTGATGTATTACACTTGTGATTTTATGAAGTTGAATGATATTGAATATCGCGCTCTGCAATTTCACCGGATGTTGTATCGTCCCACCTGCCCATAAGAAGTTAACAAACAGATCACCAACCATTTTGAATACCACCATACCTACTCCGCTATGCAATCTGGTTTCCGAGCGGGTCACGGGTTCACCTCAGCCACGCCAAAAGGTCCTAAACGATATCACAAGACAATACTGTGCAGCCATCTTCATCGACCTGGCCAAGGCTTTCGACTCTGTCAGTCACCGCATTCTTATCGGCAGACTCAATAGCCTTGGTTACTCAAATGACTACTACTTCTCAGAGTTCAGTGTGTCAAATCGGAGGGCCTGTTGTCCGGACCTCTGGCAGTCTCTATGGGGGTACCACAGGGTTCAATTCTCGGGCTGACTTTTATTCTCTGTATACATCAATGATGTCGCTCTTGCTGCTCTTAAGCATCTCCAATCCCAAATTAAATCAAAAATCGGCTTCCTATTTCTCAAACAAGCATCCTTCACTCATGCTGCCAAACACTCCCTCGTAAAACTGACTATCCTACCGATTCTTGACTTTGACGATGTAATTTACAAGATAACATCCAACACTCTACTCAACAAATTGGATGCAGTCTATCACAGTGCCATCCGTTTTGTCACCAAAGCCCCATATACCACCTACCACTGCGACCTGTATGTTCTCGTTGGCTGGCCCTTGCTTCATATTCGTCACCAAACCCACTGGCTCCAGGTCATCTATAAGTCTTTGTTAGGTAAAGCCCCGCCTTATCTCAGCTCACAGGTCACCATAGCAGCACCCACCCGTAGCACGTGCTCCAGCAGGTATATTTCACTGGTCATTCCCAAAGCCAATTCCTCCTTTGGCTGCCTTTCCTTCCAGTTCTCTGCTGCTAATGACTGGAACGAATTGCAAAAATCACTGAAGCTGGAGTCTTATATCTCCCTCTCTAACTTTTAAGCATCAGCTGTCAGAGCATTTTACTGATCATTGCACCTGTACACAGCCCATCTGTAAATAGCCCACCCAACTACCTCATCCCCATATTATTTATTTTTTGCTCCTTTGCACCCCAGTATCTCTACTTGCACATCTATCACTCCAGTGTTTAATTGCTAAATTGTAATTATTCCGCTACTATGGCTTGTTTATTGCTTTACCTCCCTAATCTTACTACATTTGCACACACTGTATATAGATTTTTATGCTGTGTTATTGACTGTACGTTTGTTATCCCATGTGTAACTATGTTTGTGTCACACTGCTTTGCTTTATCTTAGCCAGGTCGCAGTTGTAAAGGAGAACATGTTCTCAACTGGCCTACCTGGTTAAATAAAGTTGAAAAAAAATATTTTAAAACGTAAAAAGAATCTACAACATGTTTCTATCACTCGCCATCCCTCGCCTACACACCTCTGTATGACTCATCCTGTGTGAAGGTGTGGGTGCTAGCATGTGTTTCTGTCCTCACTAGTAGCATCCAACCCTGAGTGTGTTTGAGGTTGTGCTTTGCAGTGTTTTAATGGGGCACTCTCATTGAATAGCTTATAGAGTGTAGCTCTACTCCGCCAAGTCAGCCATTACGCAATTTTCAACTACCTGCCTCCCTCTCTTGCAGTATCATTGACTTGCTTTCCTTCTCTTTTTCTCCCTCCTGTCTGTCCCTCTCTTGCGGTATTTCTCCCTCAATTCCTCTCTACCTCTTTCTTTCACTCCCTCCTTTTTTCTCTCCTGCAATATTGCTCCTTAGCCTCCTCTCTCTCTAATCCTCTTGTTCTCTTGTTTGTTCTCCTTTTTTTTCTTCTGTTTCTCCTTGACCACTAGTCCCAGCCATCCTTAAAGAGCCATGGTGGATTTAAACAAAGACACATACAGGTAACTGCCAAAATAAAGGAAACACCAACATGGTGTTTTAGTAGGGCGTTGGGCCACAACGAGCCAGAACTGCTTCAAAGCACCCTGGCATAGATTCTATAATTGTCTGGAACTCTATTGGAAAGATGAAGACACCATTATTCCGTGAGAAATTCCATAATTTGGTGTTTTGTTAATGGTGGTGGAAAACGCTGTATCAGGCACCCCTTCATCATCTCCCATAAAAATTCAATCTGGTTGAGATCTGGTGACTGAGATGGCCATGGCATATGGTTTTCATGCTCATCAAACCATTGTGACCACATGACCCTAAATATGATGGGATGTTAATTTCCTATTTAATTCTTGAACCATACCTGTGTGGAAGCACCTGCTTTCAATATACATTGCACCCCTCATTTACTCAAGGGTTTCCTTTTATTTAGTCAGTTACCTGTATGTGATATGTAGGGTCAGGGGTTCTTCCTGGTCACATCATGGAAACACTGCTTTGTATTGAAATATGTACTGTACTGTGAGATATATATATATATATATATATATGGCCTTCCCGCACACACGTACCCAAGGACACACGCACTCTTTCTCTCACACATACATTTTCTAACTGTGTTGTGTGGTTTGTCCCCAGGGTCAGGGTATCCCTACACTCAGGCTCCACCCCGGGACTTTCTGTCTGGTAAACCCAAACAACCATTATGATTATCACCACATCCTAACGTATTAGAACATTATTAAACAATAATATGTACTGAACCCTATTAACCCCCCCCCCACACACACACACACACACACACACACACACACACACACACTATTAATGCCATCAATTAATATCAACACCATCTATCTGTCTCAGTGTGTGTGCGCACACATTTTACTATACTTTTGAGTACCAGTAGCCCTCACAAGAATAGCAAACCAACTAAAATTAAGATAAGTGAGGACGTTTTGCTGGTCCTCACTTGTAAAAAGGCAATTTTAGGGTTAGGTGGGTTTAAGATTAGGGAAAATATTTTTTGGAACGGGAATGAATTCTTGGTCCCCAAAAAGTCATCAAGTATGGTGACATAGGTGTGTGTCTGTAACAGGTTGAACTAGGGCCAGCACAATTACTGTGTAACCAACACAGTTTTTTTTTATTTGAGTCATAACCGGGGGGGTTTAAAAGAGAAAAAAGACTGGGGACGGGACGTCCGGGAATTCGTGCGATTGAGTCCATTTCTGCGGTTACATGATTAGTTTGTTGCCTCTTGCTGAAACAAGGGTTAGCGCATTCCTGGATCATTGGGATGTCCCTTCCCTAAACCATAACCCTTACCTAACCCTTAGCTTAAAGGAGAAGTTAGATTTGAAAATTGAATCCAATTTTTTTTAACATTTTTGTTTTTATGGAATGTTTTAGAAGGGTCCAGACACTTTATTTATTTTTTGCTATTTATTATTATTTATTTTTTTTCCCTTGTTTTTGAGAAACTTATCACAACCAGCGATTTTACTTTCCTCATCCTCGTTGTGTAGTACTGGGGCTCTAAAAAAAAAAACACAGAAATACGTTATTTTAGAAACAGAAATGGTCACTATGGTGATTTAGGTCATTAAATGTTGTACATGTGAAGTTGTCATTCTGAATTTTATCCGAACCGTTACATGTATTTTTTTTATTTTGTGCAACTCGAGCCATTTCCTCTCCAGCTGTTCTGTGTAGCCTGCTGCTACAGGTAACTACCATAATAAAGGAAACTTGGTGTCTTAATAGGGCGTTGGGCCTTCATGAGCCGCCAGAACATGCCTTTTGCATAAAGTCTACAGGTGTCTGGAACTTCTTGTGTGGAAGCACCTGCTTTCAATATACTTTGTATCCCTCATGTACTGAAGTGTTTCCTTTATTTTGGCAGTTACCCTGTAGAATGGATGCAGCGGTATCGTTCGAGTTGCAACAAAATGGAATATAACGTTACAAATGAGGATTGGAATGAAAATTGTGTACAAGATTTAAAGATATGCATCACTATATGGAGAGCTTTTCCATTTCTAAAAGGACGTATTTGGGGGGTTTTCAGAGCCCCCCAAACTGCACAACAAGGATGAGGAAATGAATTGCTGGATGGGGTAAGTTTCTCAAAAGCAAGTGAAATCGCTAAAAAAGTGAATGGGCCTTTCAGTAAATAAAAATGGTTGTAAAATCAAAAATGGAATGACGGCTGCAAAAATTATCCTAAATATAAACCAACTTGGTATTACCATTTTTGTTTTAATATTAGGGTTTCAGCATGAAATATAATTTGAATGTTTTTACACACTTATAAATTTTACTATGTCGTCTTTTTGTAAATGTTTTGGGGCCAAACGAAGAGTTGCCAAGTTAATTGATAATAATGCCATTGTTAATTAGATGCTTTACATTTATTATGCCATTTTCTCTTGAACCATATTGTCTATCCACTAGAAACGCATAGAGAATATGGACACAATATTTATACAAAAAAATAAGTTAAAATATAAATTCCAATAAGGTAGATAAATGACCGGTAGATCTGCAACCCTAGCTATGACCCATGACCTCATCATGCCCCAGCTACTTGCAGCTTTTAGAGCAGTGGGTTTTAAGAGGGAGTAACGTTGTTCTGGTGAAAATGGAAAATTACAATAATGCTCACCCTCTGCGCGCACACACACACTAGCTACGCTGCCTGAAGTCATGCATTAATCGATGGTGTGTGTGTACTTGTGAGAGGGAACAATTACAGCTCTTTTCTGCCCAGGGTTATGATGCTAGACGAAAAGAGAAATACATGTGTGGGTCTGGTCTGGAGAGAGACGGATGGCTTTGATTAAGCAGTGACTACTGCAGTATGACAGAGTGATCAATATACAGACCAGTTCGGCCTGCTTTAAGAACACTGAAATGATCCATGACCACACTACACGCCCACACACTCTCTTATTAATGCCTTAATTAACAGGCCGTGTGTGCACGCTGATCCCCTATTTGGTCCTGAGGCAACTGTGTTACAGACCAGGGATGGGTGTAAGCCCATAGAAATTGTGTCAATGATGACATAATGGATGGACTGGCTGCCATTGCAAGTGTACCCATCAATCTGCAGTTTGTTGAATCAACTCAAATTTCATTTACAAAAAATACATTCCATAGTCCCTGTCGGTATTAGATAGAATGTTGCGGCCCCACCCGTCTGTGGGGAAACAAACGTATTACCTTGGTTAACCCATTGGTTCACAGTAAAAACTTGACCCAATTCATACAGAATTTTCTTGTGTACTTGATTTAATAAATTACAAAACTAACAAAATTTACTTTTCAATGTTGTCTGCTCCTGAGAATTATCATTACCTAGAAAAAGGTATTATTGTAGGGCCCTCATGCCCCTTTTCATGATGTTGCTAGCAGCCACGTGAAAACACTCAAATGGCCGGGTCCATCAACAACAAACAAATGGACTCAAGTAGTGAGTGGAGTTACAAACAGACTATGATAAACAAGTTAAATGTCTTAACTGTGACTATGTTTTCCACACACACAACTACAGTTGAAGTCGGAAGTTTATATACACTTAGGTTGGAGTCATTAAAACATGTTTTTCAACCACTCCACAAATGTCTCGTTAACAAACTATAGTTTTGGCAAGTCGGTAAGGACATCTACTTTGTGCATTACACAAGTCATTTTTCCAACAATTGTTTACAGGCAGATTATTTCACTTATAATTCAATGTATCACAATTCCAGTGGGTTTACATACACTAAGTTGACTGTGCCTTTAAACAGCTTGGAAAATTCCAGAAAATGATGTCATGGCTTTAGAAGCTTCTGGCAGGCTAATTAACATTATTTGAGTCAACTGGAGGTCTACCTGTGGATGTATTTCAAGGGCTACCTTCAATGTCAGTGCCTCTTTGCTTGACATCATGGGAAAATAAAAATAAATCAGCCAAGGCCTCAGAAAAGAATTGTAGACCTCCACAAGTCTGGTTCATACTTGGGAGCAATTTCCAAATGCCTGAAGGTGCCACGTTCATCTGTACAACAATAGTACGCAAGTATAAACACCATGGGACCATGCAGCTGTCATACCGCTCAGGAAGGAGACGGGTTCTGTCTGCTAGAGATGAACTTAATTTGGTGTGAAAAGTGCAAATCAATCCCAGAACAACAGCAAAGGACCTTGTGAAGATGCTGGGGGAAACGGGTACAAAAGTATCTATATCCACAGTAAAACAAGTCCTATATCGACATAACCTGAGAGGCCGCTCAGCAAGGAAGAAGCCACTGCTACAAAACCACCATAAAGCCAGACTACGGTTTGCAACTGCACATGGGGACAAAGATTGTACTTTTTGGGGAACTGTCCTCTGGTCTGATGAAACAAAAATAGAACTGTTTGGCCATAATGACCACCATTATGTTTGGAGGATTGCAAGCCGAAGAACACCATCCCAGCCGTGAAGCACAGGGGTGGCAGCATTATGTTGTGGGGGTGCTTTGCTGCAGGAGGGACTGGTGCACTTCACAAAATAGATGGCAACATGAGGAGGAAAATGATGTGGATATATTGAAGCAACATCTCAGGACATCAGTCAGAAAGTTAAAGCTTGGTCGCAAATGGGTCTTCCAAATGGACAATGACCCCAAGCATACTTCCAAAGTTGTGGCAAAATGGCTTAAGGACAACAAAGTCAAGGTATTGGAGTGGCCATCACAACACCCTGACCTCAATCCCATAGACATTTTGTGGGCAGAACTGAAAACGTGTGTGAGCAAGGAGGCCTACAAACCTGACTCAGTTACACAAGTTCTGTCAGGAGGAATGGGCCAAAATTCACCCAACTGATTGTGGGAAGCTCGTGGAAGGCTACCTGAAACATTTGACCCAAGTTAAACAATTTAAAGGCAATGCTACCAAATACTAATTGAGTGTATGTAAACTTCTGTGATGATAAAATAATTAAAAGCTTAAATAAATAATTGTCTCTCTTATTCTGACATCTTATATTCTAAAATAAAGTGGTCCTAAATGACCTAAGACGGGGCATTTTTACAAGGACTAAATGTCAGGAATTGTGAAAAACAGAGTTTAAATGTATTTGGCTCAGGTGTATGTCAATTTCAGACTTCAACTGTATGTGTAGCCTACTTGGACACATTTAGCCACTCACATACGGCTCTTCTCACAGGCTGTATTGTAGTGGGTGCATTGCAAACCATTGGTCGCGATTTGTCCTTGTTACAACGTCCATTGAACAACAGCAGATTTGTGGCATGTTTTGTTATTTCTTTATAACGAAAAATGACAACGAAGTTCGCTGTTTTACAATGGGGATCAATGGGAAAGAATGTTTGTTTTCGGCTCGGAGCATTGCATGAGCCAGATAACATTCTACATTACAATGGAAATTGTTGCTTCACAATACCAGGCAGCAATTGCGAGTGTACTCATGGTTTACCAGTCAAATTGCGAGGGTTAGGGGTTCCAGGTACGTTCTATTCTTATTTCTATGTGTAAGCCTGTGCTCTCATGTATTATACATTTCTATACAACTATTGGCACTAAAATGTATGTGCGTATTTGAGTAGGTCTACTGTATATATTTATGGACGTGTTACAAAATCATTGAGAATTGTTGAAGTGGTATGAAAAGTGTGTTGTGTAACTGCAGAGTGGAAGAGCTGACTGAACCCAGAGAGATGAATAGAGAGGGACTGGAAAAGGAAAGGTTGAGAGTTACACGAGGGGTTTGGAATGAGGGAGGTTGGGGTCAGGAAGCGAGTGTGTGAGCGAGTGAAAGCAGCAGTTTTTCAGCCCTTTGCTGCCTAATTTCTTGGTTTACCAATCACAGCCAACTGCTCCCCTGTGTGTCACCATTGATTACTACCCTGACTCTCTAGCCGTCTCTCTCTATCACGATCTCTCTCCATTTTCTCCATCACTCGCTTTATCCATATTTACCTTTCTCTCTTCCTCTGTTACGAACCGGCTCATAGCCTGTAGCGAAGAAATAAACATTTATTAAATAAACTACTGTATATCCAAGTAACAATGACGTGTGTAGTCAGTAGTGTAAGTGAGTGGTTGTGTGTATGAGGGGTGTTGAGACAAATGAACAAAGGAGCCCCAAAATGCCACAACCAAAAACAGTGTGTCTGCGTGGAGAGTCTCTTCAATGTAGGGTGTAAAGGTGTATTTATCCCGGGACACACCCAAGCACATTTCGCTGACGACCCACGCAGCTCCACCCCCCCATAAAACCAGGGACCACCAAGGAGCCCGGAACATCACACCAACCAAACATACATATAACATATAAACAAAATACTGCCCTGGTAAACGCTACCTCACTGCCTCAGCCAACCTCGTCCTCCCCAGATCTCAGCAGTCTTTGGGCACAGGAAACAACCTTTTTTAAGAGGAAAGGAAGAAAATGAGGACAGCAGGGACTAGATGACAGGACAACACAAAACACACAAAATAAACAGTGACCGGTCACGTGGATGACACACATTCCTTCAGGGACTATGCGCATGAGAATGTGTGACCACCGATCAATAGAACCAGACAACTCCGTTTCTCTCAAGAAAATCTATAGAGCCACTGGCGGATGGGGTCAACATCCCCAACATCAATATTGTATTCTAAGTTTGTACATGTAGGCGTATCAGAAAACAACTTGTCTCTCCAATCAGCAGGTAGATGAGCGACAAGGCTACATCCAGTGTTTGTTTTTTAAAATCTAACCTGCTGTACACAATTGTCGGGACCAGTTACATCCTCCTCACCATGTACAGACCAAGCATGACAAAATAAAACATTTACCGTCCTCTGCAGACTCCCACTGTTCGGCCCCAGAGGAACGTGAGTAATAGGGTTTTAGGAGATTCACATAGCACAGTTGGTGTGCTTTCCTCCGTTCTGGAGTGGCAACTAGATAGTTTTGCTCACAACCGTATATGGCCCTTAAAACTTTGCTTGAAAACGAGAACCAACAGTTGGCAGCAAACCTGGTCACCTGGACTAAAGTGATGAGGTTCAGCTCCCAGATCAAATATTCCTTTCATTCTCCCCTGTGAGAATGACAGCTTCTCTGTAGCCATCTCAACAGCAGCGTACAGGCGAGGTGGCTTGTGAGACTTCCAGTCATCTTGGAGCACTGCTTGAAGCCCATACACACTATGCCCGAACACTAGGTCATCTAGACTGTGCTCTCCTTGGAAACCTCCCTGGTGGCTAACAGTAACCAAGGCAACCCCTCCTCCCAATCATTATCCTTCTTCATACAATAAGAACTCTACAAAGACTTAAGTGTTTAATGGAAACGTTCCAGCGCTCCTTGACTCTGCGTGTGATAGGCACTAGCCAAATTGTGTTTTAATATGGAGCTGTTGGAAAACCTGACCAAACAGATTGGCGGTGAAATTAGAACCTTGGTCACTCTGAATAACCTTAGGGATTCCAAACAGAGTCACAGCTTTTAGCATAGACTTAGTCGTGGTAGACTGGACAGGATAGGTAGTAGGAAACCTAGTGGTCTGACATATCGCAGTGAACAGGTAACTACTACCATTCTCAGAGTGAGGCAGAGGACCAACAGTCAACAATCAGATACTCAAAAGGCTGGCTGACTACGGGAATAGAAAACAGCGGTACTGGCTTAATAGCTTGATTAGGTTTACCCGTTATATATCATGGCGCCGACCGAGCTGGTCGCCTCGCTTCGAGTTCTTAGGAAACTATGCAGTGTATTGTTTTATGTATTTCTTACATTGTTAATTTAACCTCTGGGATACTCGGGACGCAAGCGTCCCACTTCAACAACAGCCAGTGAAAGTGCAGGGCGCCAAATTCAAAACAGAAATCTCATAATTAAAATTCCTCAAACATACGTATTTCACACCATTTTAAAGATAAATCTTGTTGCAAATCCAGCCACAGTGTCCGATTTCAAAAAGGCTTTACGATGAAAGCACACCAAACGATTTATGTTAGGTCAGTACCTAGTCACAGAAAAACAAATAATTTTTCCAGCCAAAGAGAAGAGTCACAAAAAGCAGAAATAGAGAGAAAATTCATCACTAACCTTTGATCTTTATCAGATGTCACTCATAGGACTTCATGTTACACAATTGCATGTATGTTTTGTTCGATAAAGTTCATATTTATATCCAAAAATCTGTTTTTATATTGACGCGTTACGTTCAGTAGTTCCAAAACATCCGGTGATTTTGCAGGGAGCCACATCGATTTACATGATACAAGTGTTATGCATGGAATTTTAGATCCACTTCTCCTTAATGCAACCACTGTCAGATTTCAAAAAAGCTTTACCGAAAAAGCACACCATGCAATAATCTGAGTACAGCGCTCAGACAACAAAACGAGCCATACAGATATCCGCCATGTTGTGGAGTCAACAGAAGTCAGAAATAGCATTATAAATATTCACTTACCTTTTGATGATCTTCATCAGAATGCACTCCCAGGAATCCCATTTCCACAATAAATGTTTGATTTGTTCAATAAAGTCCATAATTTATGTTCAAATACCTCCTTTTTGTTCATGCGTTTAGTACACAATTCAAATTCACGACGCGCGGGCAAGTCCAGACAAAAAGTCATATTACAGTTCATAGAAACATGTCAAATGAAGTATAGAATCAATCTTTAAGATGTTTTTACCATAAATCTTCAATAATGTTTCAACCGGACAATTCCTTTGTCTGTAGAAATGCGATGGAACGCAGGTTGCTCTCATGTGAGCGCGCGTAATCAGCTCATGTCACTCTGGCAGACCCATGACTCATTCAGCTCTCATTCCCCCCTCCTTCACAGTAGAAGCCTCGAACAAGGTTCTAAAGACTGTTGTCATCTAGTGGAACATTCAAACAGTTTTAGAAACTGCAGAGTGTTTTCTATCCAAATCTACTAATTCTATGCATATTCTAGCTTTTAGGACTGAGTTGCAGGCAGTTTACTCTGGGCACCTTTTTATCCAAGCTACTCAATACTGCCCCCCAGTCCCAAAGAAGTTAACCCAGGAAATCTTAAGTCTTATTACATACAGCCGGGACGAACTATTGGGATATAAGAGCAACGTCAACTTACCAACATTACGACCAGGAATACGACTTTCCCAAAGCGTATCCTCTGTTCGGACCACCACCCAGGACAATGGGGCTAATTCCAGTAGGCGATCCAAAACAACGACGCCGCAGAAGGGGCACTTGGCCAGGCTCCGTAGACGTGCACACCGCTCCCGAGTATACTACTAGCCAATGTCCAGTCTCATGACAACAAGGTAGATGAAATTCGAGCAAGGGTTAATAATGCATAATCGAGAGCATCCTGTCGGGCTGTATCACAGCCTGGTACGGCAACTGCACCGCCATCAACCGCAAGAGTCTCCAGAGTGTGGTGCGGTCTGCACAATGCATCACCGGGGGCAAACTACCTGCCCTCCATGACACCTACAGCACCCGATGTCACAGGAAGGCCAAAAAGATCATCAAGGACATCAACCACCCGAGCCACTGCCTGTTCACACCGCTACCATCCATAAGGCGAGGTGGGTACAGGTGCATCGAAGCTGGGACTGAGAGACTGAAAAACAGCTTCTATCTCAAGGCTATCAGACTGCTAAACACAATCACCTACTCAGTCTGCTGCCTACATTGAGACCCACTTGTTAATAAATGGATCACTAGTCACTTCATGCAATGCACTCTAATGCCACTTTAATAATGTTTACATATCTTACATTACTCTAATCACGTATGTACTGTACTTTAAACCATCTATTGCACCTTCGCCATCGCTCATCCATACACTTGCATGTACATATTCTCATTCACCCCTTTAGATTTGTGTGTATTAGATAGTAGTTGGGGCATTGTTAGATTACTTGTTAGATAATACTCTACTGTCGAACTAGAAGCACAAGCATTTCGCTACACTCACATTAGCATCTGCTAACCATATGTATGTGACCAATCAAATTTAATTTGATAATTGACAGGTGTGAACGGTTGATGAACGCAGAAACATCCCTCTTTAACCTAGGCCAAAATAAGTGTCAGTATGCGAATGTAGGTTTTCCTCTCCCATATGTCCAGCAACATCGTTGTGGGAAGTTCAACACCAACTCACAGCTTAACTGGTACAACAACCAGGCTAACAGCCTCCCCCACAAAACTACTACTATGAGACACCCACTTTCTCATCAGGACATCATCCTGGAGAAAGTAGCCATGGGCGACATCACCAAACTGTTCCACAGACACAGTTTTGTCACGCAACTCTTCTAATGTGGGGTCAACCTGTTGCTCCTTGATTAGATCTGAGCGGGGCAGAGATAACGGGATCACAGGGATCAGGGATTTTTTTACATCGTTAGCCAGCTCAGTGAACAGGTCGCCACTACTCATGGACCACATCACCGCGCACGCATAGAGCACCACTGGGGAAACTCTGCGCGCTGTCATCAGGGATAATTAAAAACGACGGCTTAGCGGAAACCACTAGAGATGGAGACACGACAGGCCATACACGCTCGCCAAGTTATTCCCAAGAATCCAACATCAGTTTATGCAATGGAACTGACAGTGTTCAACCCGATTCCCCTAATTAAAACACTATTCCCCAAATCAGTCTCAGCAGAGAAGGGTAACACAGACTCTAACACAAACGACTTAGGCACCTGTGTCCCTCGATCTTCACTGGCACTGGGTCTTTATTTCTAACAGAGACACAAAACCCTCCGAAGTGAAAGGTAAATAATCTGGGTTAATTGCGACTTTCACATGCACCTGGGCATGAGACTGAGTGACAGGAGGGAACTGATGTGGGACAGGCACTGCTAACGCCGTAGGCTGAGGTTTACCGTTAGCGCGAGTGCTACATTTACTTGGGATGCACAGTATATCTGTGAACAATGTCTGCTGTATGGATCAAGCAGTCATTTGAAAGAGTAACAACATTTCAGCAAGACAACTCAAAGGCGAAATCCATTAAAGCCATGCTAATGGAATTTGGGTCGTTGTGTGTCAAAAAAAAGATACAGTATCACTGTCAAAGCTGTATAAAAAAAAGTCTGCAAACACCAGCCACATGTGTTTACAATACCGCGTTGGTAATAAAGCATAATTTGTTCGACCACCACTTCTGGGGTAGATAGCTTTAGCTTGGTACCTAGCTAGCACCAATACAACCAGCCTGAAAACAACTGACTGCAAGTTCTACTGGTCATTTCATTATTCTTAGCAATGATTTAGGAATCTGTGTGAGTAAGTATTAGCTCGGTTGCCACTTGTTTTTGGCCTATTGAAATTGAACTCCAGTTCATGAAAAATAAATCGCTAGCCAGCTACTTAACCCTGTTGCCCAACGCTAATGTTTTAAGCAGCCAGCTAGCTTCATCTGGCTAGTGAGGCTCGACCGGACCGGGTTATTTGTTGTGAAGCTATCCACAATAAGGATTAGGCACAATAGTGGAATTTGCGGTTCGCCTTCAAAATAAAAGTATGTCATTGACAGTGATGCACATGAATATAAATAGTAGAATTATGCCATACTTAATTTGAAGTCTAATCGCAAAGTCCACTATTGTGGCTAGCTTCACAGATGGGTCCGACCACCATTAATCAAATTTGTATTTTTATTTTATTTCACCTTTTTATTTAACCAGGTAGGCTAGTTGAGAAGTTCTCATTTGCAACTGAGACCTGGCCAAGATAAAGCATAGCAGTGTGAACAGACAACAACAGAGTTACACATGGAGTAAACAATAAACAAGTCAATAACATAGTAGGGAAAAAAATAATCTATGTACATTGTGTGCAAAAGGCATGAGGAGGTAGGCAATAAATAGGCCATAGGAGTGAATAATTACAATTTAGCAGATTAACACTGGAGTGATAAATGATCAGATGAACATGTGCAGGTAGAGATACTGGTGTGCAAAAGATCAGAAAAGTAAATAAAATGAAAACAGTATGGGGATGAGGTAGGTAAATTGGGTGAGCTATATACCGATGGACTATGTACAGCTGCAGCGATCGGTTAGCTGCTCAGATAGCAGATGTTTGAAGTTGGTGAGGGAGATAAAAGTCTCCAACTTCAGCGATTTTTGCAATTCATTCCAGTCACAAGCAGCAGAGAACTGGAAGGAAAGGCACCCAAATGACGTTTTGGCTTTAGGGATGATCAGTGAGACACCTGCTGGAGCGTGTGCTACGGGTGGGTGTTGCCATCGTGACCAGTGAACTGAGATGAGGCGGAGCTTTACCTAGCATAGACTTGTAGATGACCTGGAGCCAGCGGGTCTGGCGACGAACATGTAGCGAGGGCCAGCCGACTAGAGTATACAGGTCGCAGTGGTGGGTGGTATAAGGTGCTTTAGTAACAAAACGGATGGCACTGTGATAAACTGCATCCAGTTTGCTGAGTAGAGTATTGAAAGCTATTTTGTAGATGACATCGCCGAAGTCGAGGATCGGTAGGATAGTCAGTTTTACTAGGGTAAGTTTTGCGGCGTGAGTGAAGGAGGCTTTGTTGCGAAATAGAAAGCCGACTCTAGATTTGATTTTGGATTGGAGATGTTTGAGATGAGTCTGGAAGGAGAGTTTGCAGTCTAGCCAGACACCTAGGTACTTATAGATGTCCCCATATTCTAGGTCGGAACCATCCAGGGTGGTGATGCTAGTCGGGCGTGCGGGTGCAGGCAGCGAACGGTTGAAAAGCATGCATTTGGTTTTACTAGCATTTAAGAGCAGTTGGAGGCCACGGAAGGAGTGTTGTGTGGCATTGAAGCTCGTTTGGAGGTTAGATAGCACAGTGTCCAAGGAAGGGCCAGAAGTATACAGAATGGTGTCGTCTGCGTAGAGGTGGATCAGGGAATCGCCCACAGCAAGAGCAACATCATTGATATATACAGAGAAAAGAGTCTGCCTGAGAATTGAACCCTGTGGTACCCCCATAGAGACTGCCAGAGGACCGGACAACATGCTCTCCGATTTGACACCCTGAACTCTGTCTGCAAAGTAGTTGGTGAACCAGGCAAGGCAGTCATTCGAAAAACCGAGGCTACTGAGTCTGCCGATAAGAATATGGTGATTGACAGAGTCGAAAGACTTGGCCAGGTCGATGAAGACGGCTGCACAGTACTGTCTTTTATCGATGGTGGTTATGATATCGTTTAGTACCTTGAGCGTGGCTGAGGTGCACCCGTGACCGGCTCGGAAACCGGATTGCACAGCGGAGAAGGTACGGTGGGATTCGAGATGGTCAGTGATCTGTTTGTTGACTTGGCTTTCGAAGACCTTAGATAGGCAGGGCAGGATGGATATAGGTCTGTAACAGTTTGGGTCCAGGGTGTCTCCCCCTTTGAAGAGGGGGATGACCGCGGGCAGCTTTCCAATCCTTGGGGATCTCAGATGATACGAAGGAGAGGTTGAACAGGCTGGTAATAGGAGTTGCGACAATGGCGGCGGACAGTTTCAGAAATAGAGGGTCCAGATTGTCAAGCCCAGCTGATTTGTATGGGTCCAGGTTTTGCAGCTCTTTCAGAACATCTGCTATCTGGATTTGGGTAAAGGAGAAGCTGGGGAGGCGTGGGCGAGTAGCTGTGGGGGGGGCGGGGCTGTTGGCCGAGGTTGGAGTAGCCAGGAGGAAGGCATGACCAGCCATTGAGAAATGAACGGAGCATGCTTGTCTAAGATGGTGAGGAAGTTACTTTAAAAAAATGACCAGGCATCCTCAACTGACTGGATGAGGTCAATATCCTTCCAGGATACCCGGGCCAGGTCGATTAGAAAGGCCCGGTGATGAGGGGTGGTCGTTTGACCGTGGACCCGTAGCGGATACAGGCAATGAGGCAGTGATCGCTGAGATCCTGATTGAAGACAGCAGGCGTGTATTTGGAGGGCAAGTTGGTCAGGATAATGTCAATTAGGGTGCCCATGTTTACGGATTTAGGGTTGTACCTGGTGTGTTCCTTGATGATTTGTGTGAGATTGAGGGCATCTAGCTTAGATTGTAGGACTGCCGGGGTGTTAAGCATATCTCAGTTTAGGTCACCTAACAAAACAAACTCTGAAGCTCGATGAGGGGCACAGATGGTGTCCAGGGCACAGCTGGGAACTGAGGGGGGTCGGTAGCAGGCGGCAACAGTGAGAGACTTATTTCTGGAGAGATGCATTTTTTAAATTAGAAGTTCGAACTGTTTGGGCATAGACCTGGAAAGTATGACAGAACTTTGCAGGCTATCTCTGCAGTAGATTGCAACTCCTCCCCCTTTGGCAGTTCTATCTTGACGGAAAGTGTTACAGTTGGGTATGGAAATCTCAACATTTTTGGTGGCCTTCCTAAGCCAGGATTCAGACACGGCAAGGACATCAGGGTTGGCAGAGTGTGCTAAAGCAGTGAGTAAAACAAACTTAGGAAGGAGGCTTCTGATGTTGACATGCATGAAACCAAGGCTTTTTCGATCACAGAAGTCAACAAATGAGGGTGCCTGGGGACATGCAGGGCCTGGCTTTACCTCCACATCACCCGAGGAACAGAGTAGGATGAGGGTGCGGCTAAAGGCTATCAAAACTGGTTGCCTAGAGCGTTGGGGACAAGGAATAGAAGGAGCAGATTTATGGGCGTGGTAGAATATATTCTGGGCATAATGTGCAGACGGAGGTATGGTGGGGTGCGGGTACAGCGGAGGTAAGCCCCGGCACTGGGTGATAAGAGAGGTTGTATCTCTGGACATGCTGGTTATAATGGGTGAGGTCACTGCATGTGTGGGAGGTGGGACAAAGGAGGTATCAGAGGTTAACACAACCGCAGGTAAAACGGCGATGACTAGGCAGAGAGGGTCGGATTAACTACACACAGAGCCTGAGTTCGCGGCTGGGGCTGACAGACAAAACATAAATAAACAGAATGGAGTACCGTGATTAGTGGACAGTCCAGCAGGCATCAGCTATGTAGCCAAGTGATCATAGTGTCCAGGGGGAAGCAGTAGATGGAACAGGGAAGCCGCCATTACGCTAGCACGCGGGCGACACAGCGTTTAAAATTAGTAGCCCGGGGGTGGTAGGGGGGGGTCTGCTCAGACGGAGGCCGGTTGAAGGCACAGCGGATGGAGTATTCGTCGGTAGACCAGTTGTGGTGGTGTGGCAGGGGGCCGTGTTGACAGAGAATCCAAGCCAGATGGCGAAAGAGGTATTGTAGGTTTTAGTTTGCTAGCAGATGTGCCTGGCTCCCGGCTAACTGGCGCTAGCTTCGTGGCAGTGGTGTTAGCCAAGGATCCGGTGGAGTATTGGGCTCTAGCCGTGTATGAGTGGGGTTCGGGTGAACAGCTGAGTAGGCTGGGAGGTGGGCCTCAGGGATAACTTCGGTACTTGTTGCAAGCTAGCTGTGAAGATCAGAAGTAGTGGTCTAGGGATTACGGCAGAAATCCGGCATGTTGTGGAGAGACAGTTTGATACTGGTAGACTGGCGAGTATTATCCAGGCTAAAAACAGGGCTGGCTGTACAGAAGGTAAAAGCCGCTAGCAGTGGCTAACAATGACTAAACAGCTTGTAGCTAATTAGCTGGTTAGTTTCTGGAGGTTCTTGCATGTATTCGATTCCGTATCACATTGGGTGAGGCAGGTTACTGGAAAGTATAATCAAATTGAAAAGAGATTGAAAATAAATATGGGTCCAGTGAGTGGTTGGGCTGGCTGGGGACACGGCTATTCAGACAGTTAGCAGGCCTGTGCTAACAAGCTAACAGTTAGTAGGCCGGGGCTAAACAAGCTAGCAGTTAGCAGGCCGGGTTAGCAAGCAAGCAGATAGCAGGGGCTAGAAAGTTAGCCTTTAGGGGACGTCGCGATGGGGTTAAGTCTGTTTTTGCCTCTTCATGCGTTGACATCGATAGACCAGTCGTGGAATTAGTAGGGTTACAAGTAGCTCTAGGTAGCTAGCAGGCCTAGCTGGTTAGCATAATGGGCCTTCAGCGGGCGTCGCGCCTGAGGGGCCTGTTGGAGTCCTCGGGCAGATTATGTCAGTATTCCAGTCGTAGGGGATTCCATGGGGTTCTGCGGGGTTCCATGCCCCGTACCGGCTGTAGAAGGGGTCTGGATATTGTAGCCCAGGAGTATGCTTCGGTGGTAGCCCAGGAGCTCTGGCCAGCTTCAAGCTAAGTGGATGGAGACGCTAGCCAGGAGTAGTCATCCGGGGTTGCGGTTAGCTAGTTGTGAAGATCTAGATGAAAATGTTCAGTTTGCGGTGGGAATCCGGGGATAAAAAGAATAGGTCCGTTATGCTCTGGTTAGAGTCACGTTGTTCGAACTGGCGAGAGCTATTCGAGCTGAAGGTTAGCTGATGACCGCTGGCAATGGTTTGCTGACTGATAGCTGGTAGTTAGCTGGCTAGCTTCAGTTGAGGGATTCCAGATTCGATGTAAATATAGATACTTTAGAAGAAAGAAAAAAAAAGCAGATCCACGCCCCATTGGGTGAGGTGGGTTGCAGGAGAGTATTTAGATGTTGAGGTTTAGCAAAATATTTTAAAAGATATGCGAAGAAAAATATGTTAAAAAAACGATATATACAAGGGACACGACAGGACAAAGACGTCTGACTGCTACGCCATCTTGTATAGATATGAACTGTTATAAATAAGAACTGTTCTAAATTAGGGTTATTTTAGATGACACCTAGCTATATAGTTAGCTAGCTAACTATAGCGACTGAAACAGAGTGTTGTTTTGCTATGTTTTTGGGGAAGAACATTGTTTGCATCCATGAGCTAGTTAGCTCCCAAATGGCGTTCCATAGAAATCATGGTTGAGAATGAAACGGCTGAACAAAGAAACCGCACAGCAAGTAAGTGAAAGAAATAGGTTTTGATTATGTTTTACTGGTAATAGGGACATATGTAAATGCCAACAAAATAACTTTTGTGTGTCACCTTTTTATTTAACTAGGCAAGTCCAGTTAAGAACACATTTTTATTTACAATGACGGCCTATCCCGGACGACGCCCTATGGGACTCCCAATCAGGGCCAGATGTGAAAGCGCCTGGATTCGAACCAGGGACTGTAGTGACTCCTCTAGCACTGAGATGCAGTGCCTTAGACCACTGTGTGTGTGTTAACTATTTAACTGTACTAGAATGCTTAAAAGGCTGCTAAAATGTTAAATATCGTTTATCGGTATCAGGTTTTTTGGCAAGGAAAATATTGGTATCGGACAAAAATGTCATATCGGTGGATCACTAAAATTTACCCTCAGCCCTGAACAAGACATTTGTTTTTCCAATGACCTGAACCCTGACAGTAGTGACACTTGACTGAAGTCCGCTTTACCACGGGAGCCAGGCTCAACCCTAGGTGAATGAATCTCTGCCTGTGAACCAGAGTATCTTGGTGGGCAAGGCCCAAATCTCTCAGAACGTCCCCACTCACTCCGAATACGGGCATCTGCCAAGCCACTTTTGTGAGTCAAAACATACTCGTCCACCAAAAGTCATAAACGCAGAGACGGAACACCACGGATAACACGCACAAACTCAACATGAGTGTTTATCAGCCCTTTTTTAAAGTTCTATATCATTGGTGGTAAGCCACAGGAACCAATTCATAAACCTGTAACAGCCATTTTAACCTTAACACTGTCAGCTACACCAAGAGCTGAATTTGCTTCCAGCACTTTGCTAGTAAACACACTGCAACATTAAAGTGCGATCATAATCAGGCCAACTCCTAGCATAAGCAACACACTCAAACAACGAAAATAACATCTCCGGGTCCTTCTCATTAAATTGACAACAGCCATAAGTTTCCACCAATATCAAATGTGTCTGGGGCACAACCGAGAAAGGAGCAACCCCTAGGTAAATCAGGGTCACCTTCCCAAAGTAAAGAGAGCTTTCCTTCTCTAACCAATTCTAGCCGCTCTTGTTGCGGCTTGATTTTAGCACGCGCCAAATCCTGTTTAATTTCCAATTCCTTTTATTTTTGTCTTTACCCCAAATTTCGTGATATCCAATTGTTAGTTAGTCTTGTCCCATCGCTGCAACTCCCGTATGGACAAGGGAGAGGTGAAGGTTGAGAGCCATGCGTCCTCTGAAACATGACCCTGCCAAGCTACACTGCTTTGTCACACACTGCTCGCTTAACCAGAAGCCAGCCGCACTAACACCGTACACCTGGCAACCGTGTCAGCGTGCATGCGCCCAGTCCACTACAGGAGTTTCTAGAGTGTGATGGGACAAGAACATCCCAGCCAGCGAAACCCTCCCCTAACCTGGATGACGATGGGCCACTTGTGCACCACCTCATGGATTTCCCTGGCGGGATCGAACCAGGGTCTGTAGTGTCACCTCAAACAATGCTGCCCCAGTGGGACCTACAAGTATACGACTATCAGATTGGCCGTCAATACCTAACATACTTTTTTTGACATCATAATGCCAAAAATACTATACACCAAATATGTCTAGGAACCAACCTTTGATCTAAGGTGAGCCCCCAATAAGTAAACTACAGTTAAAGTCGGAAGTTTACATACACCTTAGCCAAATACATTTAAACTCAGTTTTTCACAATTCCTGACATTTAATCCTCGTAAAAATGTCCTGTCTTAAGTCAGTTAGGATCACCACTTTATTTTAATAATGTGAACTGTCAGAATAATAGCAGAGATTGATTTATTTCTTATTTTATTTATTTCATCAAATTCCCAGTGGGTCAGAAGTTTACATACACTCAATTAGTATTTTGTAGCATTGCCTTTAAATTGTTTAATTTGGGACAAACGTTTCGGGTACCCTTCCACAAGCTTCCCACAATAAGTTTTGTCCCATTCCACCTGACAGAGCTGATGTAACTGAGTCAGGTATGTAGGCCTCCTTGCTCGCCCACCTTTTTTCAGTTCTGCCCACAAATTTCTATGGGATTGAGGTCAGGGCTTTGTGATGGCAACTCCAATGCCTTTACTTTGTTGTCCTTAAGCCATTTTGCCACAACTTTGGAAGTATGCTTGGGGTCATTGTCCATTTGGAAGACCCATTCGTGACCAAGCTTTAACTTCTTGACTGATGTCTTGAGATGTTGCTTTAATATATCCACATAATTTTCTCTCCTCATGATGTCATCTATTTTGTGAAGAGCACCAGTCCCTCCTGCAGTAAAGCACCCCCACAACTTGATGCTGCCACCCGCGTGCTTCACGGTTGGGATAGTGTTCTTCAGCTTGCAAGTCTCTCCCTTTTTCCTCCAAACATAACGATGGTCATTATGGCCAAACAGGTCTATTTTTGTTTCATCAGGCTAGAGGGACAGAGGATTTCTCCAAAAAGTACAGTCTTTGTCCCCATGTGCAGTTGCAAACCGTAGTCTGGCTTTTTTATGATGGTTTTGGAGCAATGGCTTCTTCCTTACTGAGCAGCCTTTCAGGTTATGTCGATATAGGACTCGTTTTACTGTGGATGTAGATACATTTGTACCTGTTTCCTCCAGCATCTTTACAAGGTCCTTGGCTGTTGTTCTGGGATTGATTTGCACCTTTCACACGAAAGTACGTTCATCTCTAGGAGAACGAATGCGTCTCCTTCCTGAGCGGTATGACGGCTGCGTGGTCCCATGGTGTTTATACTTGCGTACTATTGTTTGTATAGATGAACACGGTACCTTCAGGCGTTTGGAAATTGCTCCCAAGGATGAACCAGACTTGATGACAGAAATGTCAATTACCCTGTCAGAAGCTTCCATTACATAATTTTCTAGAATTGTTCAAGCTGTTGAAAGGCACAGTCAACTTAGTGTAGGTAAACTTCTGACCCACTGGAATTGTGATACAGTGAATTTTAAGTGAAATTATCTGTCTGTAAACAATTGTTGGAAAAATGATGTCCTAACCGACTAGCCAAAATGATAGTTTTTTAACAAGACATTTGTGGAGCGGTTGAGAAATGAGTTTATGACTCCAACCTAAGTGTATGTAAACCTCCGACTTCGACAGTATATCCAAGTAACAATAGAGTGTGTAGTATGAGTGAGTGGATGGCGTTGAGAGATTCCAACAGGAAACCCCAAATTGCCACAACCAAAAACAACAGTGTGCCTGTGTGGGTAGAGTCTCTTCAATGTATGGGAGAAAGGTGTTTAAAACCCCAGGACACACCCGAGCCCAGGTGTGTAGCATTTCGTTGACGACTTTCCTGGCTCCGCCCACCGACATCATCATATTTAAGGAAAACAAGAGCAAAGTGGAAGAACTCATCAGACAGAGTGGGAGGGGTGTCTCACACACACACACTCTTAACATTCTCTCCCCACCTTCCTTTCTCTTCATCTCGTCACGTTCTCTAGCTCATGCACACACATTTACACTCTCCCACTTATGGTAATGAATCCTCATTGTGATCATCAATGGCACCATCTGGCCTTCTACAGTCAGTTGACTGTTGTTTTAATGTTTCACCTCCGGCGAGAGGTTTCAGTTACTGTAAGGGGAAGGGACATGTGATGAGCATCGTCATTGTTCTCCTTACCATCTTAATTTTGTCCTCTCATCATCATCATCATAATTGCCCTCACTAACCATCACTGCACTAACATTATCAATATTGTGATTTTTTTTTAAACATAGTAGCATAGTGGGCCTTTGAGTACTGGTTCAGAAGCAGTATTGTAAAAGTAATCTGATTACGTAACGTGTTATTTTTGTAATGTGTTTCATAATCAGATTACTTTTATAAGTAAACAACATGTGCATTATTTTTAGAATCATATCTCTACCGGGCGCGTTTCCACGATCTGATCTGGACTTGCTTGATAACTAAATGAGGAAACAAGTAGAGAAAGGATGTTAGGAGAAATGTCATGTTAGATGCTGTCCATAGAAGTGTATAAAGGGGGCACCTCTGATCGTTGCATTGATCGCTTCTGTGATAGCAAAGCCCTCTGTACATCTCTATGGGTCCGTGTACATGAGGTCTATAACCAGAACTGGTGGCTAGAGGAACAAATATTTTGAATGACAAGAAGGAAATCTGTACAGATGTTTGATTTACAGTATTTATGGCTAATTAAGCAGCACATACACTGCTCAAAAAATAAAGGGAACACTCAAATAACACATCCTAGATCTGAATGAATGAAATATTCTTATTCAATTATTTTTTCTTTACATAGTTGAATGTGCTGACAACAAAATCAAATTTATCAACCCATGGAGGTCTGGATTTGGAGTCACACTCAAAATTAAAATGGAAAACTGGCTGATCCAACTTTGATGTAATGTCCTTAAAACAAGTCAAAATGAGGCTCAGTAGTGTGTATGGCCTCCACGTGCCTGTATGACCTTCCTACAATGCCTGGGCATGCTCCTGATGAGGTGGCGGACAGTCTCCTGAGGGATCTCCTCCCAGACCTGGACTAAAGCATCCGCCAACTCCTGGACAGTCTGTGTTGCAACGTGACGTTGGTGGATGGAGCGAGACATGTCCCAGATGTGCTCAATTGGATTCAGGTCTGGGGAACGGGGGGACAGTCCATAGCATCAATGCCTTCCTCTTGCAGGAACTGCTGACACACATGAGGTCTAGCATTGTCTTGCATTAGGAGGAACCCAGGGCCAACCGCACCAGCATATGGTCTCACAAGGGGTCTGAGGATCTCATCTCGGTACCTAATGGCAGTCAGGCTACCTCTTGGAGGGCTGTGCGTCCCCCCAAAGAAATGCCACCCCACACCATGACTGACCCACCGCCAAACAGGTAATTCTGGAGGATGTTGCAGGCAGCAGAACTTTCTCCACGGCATCTCCAGACTCTGTCACGTGTGCTCAGTGTGAACCTGCTTTCATCTGTGAAGAGCACAGGGCACCAGTGGCGAATTTGCCAATCTTGGTGTTCTCTGGCAAATGCCAAACGTCCTGCATGGTGCACATGCAAATGTGTGGCCTGCTAGAGATAATTTTGCAGGGCTCTGGCAGTGCTCCTCCTGCTCCTCCTTGCACAAAGGCAGAGGTAGCGGTTCTACTGCTGGGTTGTTGCCCTCCTACGGCTTCCTCCACGTCTCCTGATGTACTGGCCTGTCTCCTGGTAGCGCCTCCATGCTCTGGACACTACGCTGACAGACACAGCAAACGTTCTTGCCACAGCTCGCATTGGTGTGCCATCCTGGATGAGCTGCACTACCTGAGCCACTTGTGTGGGTTGTAGACTCCGTCTCATGCTACCACTAGAGTGAAAGCACCGCCAGCATTCAAAAGTGACCAAAACATCAGCCAGGAAGCATAGGAACTGAGAAGTGGTCTGTGGTCACCACCTGCAGAACCACTCCTTTATTGGGGGTGTCTTGCTAATTGCCTATAATTTCCACCTGTTGTATATTCCATTTGCACAACAGCATGTGAAATGTATTGTCAATCAGTGTTGCTTCCTAAGTGGACAGTTTGATTTCACAGAAGTGTGATTGACTTGGAGTTACATTGTGTTGTTTAAGTGTTCCCTTAATTTTTTTGAGCAGTGTATATAGCGCATCACTTGTAGACTAGCACAGGAAAGCAGTGACACAGATGAAAGGAGAAGCTATTGATCAAACCTTTTTGTTTTGTATTTTTGGTGTATGTTGTTACCCCACTTTTTCTCTGCACTTTCGTAATTACGATCTTGTCTTAGCGCTGCAACTCCCCAACATGCTCGAGAGAAGCGAAGATCAAGTCATGCGTCCTCCAAAACATGACCCGCCAAATCACGCTTCTTAACACCCGCTCGCTTAACCCGAAGCCAGCTTCTCCAATGTGTCCAAGAAAACACAGTTCAACTGACGCCTGAAGTCAGCCTTCATGTGCCAGGCCCGCCACAAGGAGTCGCTAAAGCATCATGAGCCAAGTAAATGCCCCCCTGGCCAAACACCACCTAACCAGGGCGACGCTGGGCCAATTGTGCATCGCCCTATGGGACTCCCGGTCGGTTATGACACAGGGATCGAACCCCAGGCTGTAGTGATGCCGCGACACTGTGATGCAGTGCCTTACACTGCTGCACCCCTCGGGAGTCAAACAAGTG
The DNA here is from genome assembly GCF_002021735.2 of Oncorhynchus kisutch. Lineage (NCBI taxonomy): Eukaryota > Metazoa > Chordata > Actinopteri > Salmoniformes > Salmonidae > Oncorhynchus > Oncorhynchus kisutch. Next base: position 20,000,743 of record NC_034191.2, on the reverse strand, counting down.
GTGAGATTTAGAAATGTTTTTTCATAAAAGTAACGCAAAATAATATAACTTGTTACTTTCCACACAATGTAGTAACATTGTAAAGTAATTTGTTACTTTTAAATGTAATGAGTAATATGTAACATTACTTTTTCAAGTAAATTATTCCAACACTGGTCAGGAGTTGTTCCTGAGCGGCACAAAATTCAGGTCCTAGAACTGAACAGGACGACCTCCTCCTCCCCTAGAACTGAACAGGGCGACCTCCTCCTCCCCTAGAACTGAACAGGGCGACCTCCTCCTCCCCTAGAACTGAACAGGGCGCCCTTCTCCTCCCCTAGAACTGAACAGGGCGACCTCCTCCTCCCCTAGAACTGAACAGGGCGACCTCCTCCTCCCCTAGAACTGAACAGGGCGACCTCCTCCTCCCCTAGAACTGAACAGGGCGACCTCCTCCTCCCCTAGAACTGAACAGGGCGACCTCCTCCTCCCCTAGAACTGAACAGGGCGACCTCCTCCTCCCCTAGAACTGAACAGGGCGACCTCCTCCTCCCCTAGAACTGAACAGGGCGACCTCCTCCCCCCCTAGAACTGAGTAACAGGTTCCAGCTGTCCTCTTAGCAGGATGTGAGATGGAGTTGATGCCTCATTGAAGATTATGGTGTGCGTGTGCAGTGTTGGACAACTATCAAAGTGTGTATTGATGGAGAGGTATTGGGACTAGCGCTCTCCACTTAAACTCACACTGAAATGGTAACCCTGGCTCACACACCGATTCACCCATCAGACTAATGGCTTGACTGATAGAGACTGTAGACAATAGCTCAGGCTATTGTTGCTGACATACACTGAGCTCAGACCTCCCCGGGAAGCTCTGCTTTCACCTGCTCTTAACACACATGCTTTCCTAAACACACACACTTAGAGCAGAATGAGAGCTGCCACGGGGGGTTAGCTTTGGCTTTTAGGTCGTATGTCCTCATCACCTGTCTAGCCATAGAACAGAACAGGAGTTTTCACCTCAGTGTTTTAATCAGTTGTCATTCTATCATGCCATTCTCCCTTATGGCTAAAGTTCTTTCTTTGGGATTCCTCTTTAGGGTTGTAAACACCCACTAGAGAAGGGGTTGGAGAAGCAGGTAGCGAGGATAGTTAGTGTCATTACTCCATTAACCAGCAGTGAGTAGTATCATTGAGTACGTTTTATATGCACACTAATAATTCAATATTAAACTGATTATGGCAGTCATGTAAACAAACACCTTACTCTGCTTATCTTAATTGGTGTAAGGTCAAAATCGGAGTAAGCATAGAGCGCAGAAAACCAGGTGTTTTAATCGCTATCTTTCAAATTATTAGGGCATGTGAACAGCTTAATTGACATTCCAGTGGTGTATTTGATCTGCTCATGTGCCAGCACTGGGTAGCGTAAGCCTCCCTCTTATGCACGAGTGAAGTGAGTTTGGAAAAACTGAAAGTATACATCTTAGAAATAGTTTTCAGATACAAACTTGGTCCCAACTCAGAATAAAATAGGGTTCTCAAAAATAACATAGGCGCTGTGGTAGAAAGTTTATTTTGATTGGCGATTATCTGCGTTTATCAAAAGTCCCCATCAAGTAACCTGATTTTAGATGTGTCCATGTAAACAGGATTATTAGGGACATTGTTCTTCTTGCAAAGCATGTAAACCTTTCAAAAGAAATATATCTACAAGAATAATATTATTGTGTGCATGTAACCATGCTCATCGTGACGTGAAACTTTGGTTTTAGAAGTGTGGGGACAATCTACTCCCCCAGAAATCTTTTGTGCATCTTAAGCTAATTCCCTGAATTTTTACACAATTCAATATGCCGTCTCTATTTAGAACAAGAAGTAAGCACAAATGCCCACAGTCATCAAGCTAGGTAAGAGATCCTTATTAAATATGTTTAAGTGATTAATAAGACTGAACTAGATCAAAGGTAATTCAATAATAAATATTGTCTTGCACCTTTAACCAATAGCCTAATAGCCTTGTTGTTGATTCTTCACAAAAAAATAGTTTTATATCTTTATGTTTGAAGCCTGAAATGTGGCAAAAGGTCGCAAAGTTCAAGGGGGCCGAATACTTTCGCAAGGCACTGTACGTGTGTGTGTGTGTGTGTGTGCCTTTCCAAATCATTTCCAATCAAGTTGTAGAAACATCTCAAGTATGATCTATGGAAACAGGATGCACCTGAGCTTAATTTCGAGTCGCATAGCAGTGTTTGAATAGTTATGTAAATCATGTTTTTAGTTTTTTATACTTTTGCAAAAATTTCTCGCTTTCGCTTTATCATTATTGGGTATTGTGTGTAGATTGAGGATTTTTATGTATTTCATAAATTTTTAAATAAGGGTGTATCATAACAAAATGTGAAAAGGTTAAGGGGTCTGAATACTTTCTGAAAGCACTGTAATTAATATCATAGGCCTAATTGTGCTGTAGAGGTATTTTTTTAATTGCACACACATGCTGTGTCACATATTCCTAAAATAACATTGCAGGCCTGCGGTTGGGTTTGGGTCGGAGTTGGACAGAAAGCCAGCGGGTGCGGGATGAAGAAATCCCACACAGACATCTACTGTGCACCATGACAGTGAAGCCTGTAACGTTAGAGCTGTTTAGTGTGTCAGTGTGAAAAGTAAGGAATTAGCTAGAGAAACTGACAGATCGATAACCTTACATTGCCATACTGACTTATAAAAACCCATGTTGCAATCGTTTGGCAAATGGTTTCATCATTTGATTCAGTTCTAGTGTGATTGAGGCAAAAAGAATAACTACATTTGTTAACTTTTGGCCAGCTCTCGCGCTAATCAAATCAAATCAAATCAAATGTATTTATATAGCCCTTCGTACATCAGCTGATATCTCAAAGTGCTGTACAGAAACCCAGCCTAAAACCCCAAACAGCAAGCAATGCAGGTGTAGAAGCACGTACATCGCTAACTGTACATCAACTGGCGAAAGCTAGCCAAGTTCATTTACTTCTGTTGAAATGGGACTAAACAAAGGCTGCAAAACATGTCCATACAAACAACAGCTGTTAGATAGTAACAGCAGTTACCGCATATCGCTATCTGACAGAAATAGAGGCTAGAGCTGACCTAGCCTTCCAGAAGCTTTGCTTTCACACAGCCTGTCAGCCCGCTCTATGTTGTCCACGTGGTCTGTCTGAACACTCCAAACAGCCTACACGACCGCTCTGAGGTGTCCGCATGGTCCTAAGGCACACCGTAGCTGCTTTATGTATCACATTGTAATGATTAAACTAGAGGGGACAAAAATGCAATTTCCGAATGTGGGGGGGGGATATGTCCCCCCCCGTCCCCAGTGAAAGTTGCGTCCCTGTGTGAAGTCATCAGCTGGTTGTCTCCCCAGTGGTAAGTCGTTCCCCGTATGGAACATTTCTAATGTAGGTTATTTTTTGCTTTAGTATGCTATCACATTGCATAAAAAATGGGATGGCTAATTTGATTGGGGTGGGTAATGTTCTGTATTCTGTCAGTACGGCGTATTCACAATTGGTGAAATATTTTCCCTTTTGCCCTTACTCATTTACTCACTGTGTTCAGTTTCCTTTCTCTCACTTGTTTATCTTCACTCATTCATTCTCACTCAGACATTAAGTGCTTGGCACTGGAAGCGGACATATTCTGTATCCAAGACGACCTAAGTTAGTCTCAGCAGGTATGTGGGTGTTATTGCTAGAGCCAGAAAGAGGGAAGGAGAGAGAGAAAGTGAAAAAATAAGGCTAAAGGATAGTCCAAGGGAGACAGAGGAGATGGAGAAGTAAAGGAACTAGGGACAGAGAAGAAATGGAAAAGTAAAGTGGAAAGAGGGAGAAAGAAAAGAAAATACCAGTAAGGAGAGGAAGTCAAATACGAGAGATAGAAGGTAGAAAATGAAAAAAGGATGAGAGTAATGAAAGAAAAGTTAAAGCCGTGATTTGAAGAGTGGTGAGATGGTGGAAGACAGGATGGGGTGAATGGGAAAAAAGAGGAGAGGGATGGAGGGAAATAGCATGCAGGTTATTGCCTGCCATAAAGAATAAAACAGGTAAGTGTTATAAGGTGTGTACGGCGTACCCCAGGAAAACCAGTGAGTCATAGCAGCACAGACGGAGCTAACAACATTACTGCTTTGAACACACACACTGTTAGTGAGCATTTCTCCTTTGCCAAGATAATCTATCCAGCTGACAGGTGTGGCATATCAAGAAGATGATTAAACAGCATAATCATTACACAGGTGTACCTTGTTCGGAGGACAATAAACGGCCACTCTAAAATGTGCAGTTTTGTCACCCAACACAATACCACAGATGTCTCAAGTTTTGAGGGAGTGTGCAATTGGCATGCTGACTGCAGGAATGTCCACCAGAGCTGTTGCCAGAGAATGTAATGTTAATTACTCTGCTATAAGATGCCTCAAACATTGTTTTAGAGAATTTGGCAGTACATCCAACCCGCCTCACAGCAGTAGACCATGTGTAACCACACCAGCCCAGGACCGCCACATCTGGCTTCTTCACCTGCGGGATGGTCTGAGACGAGCCAGACAGCTGTTGAAACTGTGGGTTTGCACAAGCGAAGAATTTCTGCACAAACTGTCAGAAACAGCCTCAGGGAAGCTCATCTGCATGCTCACCGTTTTCACCAGGATCTTGACCTGGCTGCAGTTCGGCATGGTAACCGACTTCAGTGGGAAAACATTCCACAGGCCACAATCAACAGCCTATTCAACTCTATATGAAGGAGATGTGTCATGCTGGATGAGGCAAATGGTGGTCAGACCAGATACTGACTGGTTTTCTGATCCACGCCCTTACTTTAAAAAAAAAGTGATCTGTGACCAGCAGATGCATATCTGTATTCCCAGTCGTGAAATCCATAGATTATGGCCTAATTTATTTATTTAAATTGACTGAGTTCCGTATGACCTGTAACTAAGTGAAATCTTTGAAATTGTTGCGTGATGATGAGTTTATTTTTTGTTCATGTACAGTACCAGTTAGAAGTTTGAACACACCTACTCATTCAAGGGTTTTCCTACATTTTGACATTGTTCTACATTTTAGAATTGTGAAGACATAAAAACTATGAAATAACACATGGAATAATGTAGTAACCAAAAAAGTGCTAAACAAATCAACATATATTTGAGATTCTTCAAAGTTGCTACCCTTTGCCTTGATGACAGCTTTGCACGCTCTTGGCATTCTCTCAACCAGCTTCATGAGGAATGCTTTTCCAACAGTCTTGGAGGAGTTCCCACATGCTGAGCACTTGTTGGCTTCTTTTCCTTCACTCTACGCTCCAATTCATCGCAAACCATCACAATTGGGTTGAGGTCGGATGATTTTGGAAGCCAGGTCATCTGATGCAGCACTCCATCACTCTCCTTCAAAGTCAAATAGCCCTTACACAGCCTAGAGGTGTGTTTTGGGACATTGTCCTGTTGAAAAACAAATGATAGTTCCACTAAGCACAAACCAGATGGGATGGCGTATCGCTTCAGAATGCTGTGGTAGCCATGCTGGTTAAGTGTGCCTTGAATTCTAAATGCATCACTGACAGTGTCACCAGCAAACACCATCTCACCTACCTCTATCTCCATGCTTCATGGTGGGAACCACACATGCGGCGATCATCCGTTCACCTACTCTGCGTCTCACAAAGACACGGAGGCTGGAACCAAAAATCTCACATTTGGACTCATCAGACCAAAGGACAGATTTCCACCGGTCTAATGTCCATTGCTCGTGTTTCAAGCAAGTCTCTTCTTCTTATTGGTGTCCTTTTAGTAGTTGTTTCTTTGCAGCAATTTGACCATGAAGGCCTGATTCACGCAGTCTCCTCTGAACAGTGGATGTTGAGATGTGGCTGTTACTTGAACTATGTGAAGCATTTATTTGGGCTGCAATTTCTGAGGCTGGTAACGAATGAACTTATCCTCTGCAGCAGAGGAAATTCTGGGTCTTTCTTTCTTGTGGCAGTCCTCATGAGAGACAGCTTCAACATAGCGCTTGATGGTTTTTGAGACTGCACTTGAAATGTTCAGCATTGACTGACCTTCATGTCTTAAAGTAATGATAGACTGTCGTTTCTCTTTGCTTATTTGAGCTGTTCTTGCCATAATATGGACTTGGTCTTTTTACCAAATAGGGCTATCTTCTGTGTACCCCCCTACCTTGTCACAACACAACTGATTGGCTACTTTGAAGAATCTCAAATAAAATATTGTTTTATTTTTAAATGTTTTAATGTTTGGTTACTATATGATTCCTTGTGTTATTTCATAGTTTGATGTCTTCACTATTATTAAACAATGTAGAACATAGTCAAAATAAAGAAAAATCTTGGAATGAGTTGGTGTTTCCAAAATTTTGATTGGTACTGTATGTTTGCATGAACATGCTCTCGCACATACACATGCAAACACACACAGACAGCGGCAGGTAGCCTAGTGGTTAATTAAATAAAAAAAGGTCACGGGTTCGAATCCCCAAGCCGACTAGGTTAAAAATCTCTGTGCCCTTGAGCAAGGCACTTAACCCTAATTGCTCTTGTTAGTCGCTCTAAGAGCGTCTGCTAAATGACAATTTTTTTTAATGTAAACCGTGACAAACACACACATCTCGCAAAACACTATCTCACACATGATGACTAGAGAACAGAAGGGGATTTTAGAACACAGCTGGGCCGTGGGCGAGATGATGCAACACACACAAAGTGTTTCTCACTGCTTGTAAGCTGTGTGCGCTTGTGTGTTAGACTGTGAATGTGTTGATTGGAGAGTGTGTACTGTAGTGTGCTAAAAACACGCATGTTGCTCTGTCGCCATCCTGCGCCACACAATATTCAATATATTGCTATGTCTGCTCCTCTCTGTCCCAAATCCACCCCTACACGTCCACTTCAAGGACCCTATTCCATTACATGTGCTATCTGCGTATTAATGATATACACCCCATGTCATCAACATTACAACCTGTTGCCCTATACAATGGCACACACAGGCTGTACTATAGAGGAGGAGGAAAGTGGAGGGACAAATGGGGAGAGTAATAATACTTTAGATGAGAAAGAAAGAGGGAGGAAGAGGGGATACAGAAATTCAGAATTCTCTCTTTCATCTGACAGAATCTTGTAGTGTAGTAAAGTAGTATTAGTGTGGTTTAGTACGTTGGTGAGATCAGAGAAGACTGAATAAGATGACTGGGGAGCAGAGCAGGACTAATGTTAGGACAGTGTGGCGTGTCTGATGTGACAGTCCTTAAAGTAGAGAACTAGAGGACCCCTCCTGCTAGACATCTCCTCTTTGAGAGTGGAGAAATAAGGAAAGGAGTGAGTCGAGGGAAATAGGGGGGGGGGGGGGGGGGGTGGTAGAGGTATTATGTGGGGGGGGTGTATGGGAGAAAGAGCTGTGTGAATTAAACAACCCCCATGTAAAAGGAGACTAGAGGTGTCTGTGCAAAAGTGAACATCGACAAATGGGTACTTGTGGGTGTAGGGGGTTACATTGTATTGTGGTCCTGACTCCAAGATGGGCAATGTAGTTTTAACAATGCTACACTTCTCTCCTCAGTCTGTAAGATGTGTTGGTTTGTTTATATTGTAGTTCTGACTGACTTGACTCACTGGTACTGTAGTAGTACGTGTTGTTGTTGTCGTCTAACAGTGTGCACCTGTTTCTCTCTTCCCTCCAGTCTGTACGGTGCGCTGCCAGAAGTTCCTCATCTCTCGTGTTGGTGAAGACTGGATCTTCCTCATCCTCCTGGGTCTATTCATGGCTCTGGTCAGCTGGGTGGTCGACTTCGCTATTGCCATCTGTCTACAAGGTGAGGGCTTTGGGGAGGAGGTAGACTGCTTGGTCTACTGATGGCTCTAGTCAGCTGTACTGTCCCTCTGTCTGAATCATTTAATCTGACACATTTCCTGCATGCAGCTAACCAAGACATTAAGCCACACTCAAGATAATCTCAGACACTGTGGTTCACGCACACACACCCGTCAAACCAGGGTATGTGTTCATGATGAGCTGCAGTGCAGATTACTGTCTACCAGGGCTGCATGCAAGTCCGTGTGTGTATGATTAGCTTAAATGTGGTTTAATTTAATCTTTGCAGCATTAAAATGTGTTTGTGTGTAGCATGTATGTGTGTTCAGAAGGTGTGTGGGTGTCAATGTGCTTTATCTTGAGTCAAGCACACATTTACACACATTGCTGCAGTGTGTGTGTGTGTGTGTGTGTGTGTGTGTGTGTGTGTGTGTGTGTGTGTGTGTGTGTGTGTGTGTGTGTGTGTGTGTGTGTGTGTGTGTCAGATGGTCGACTGCATGTAGAGAAAGTGAAGAGGGGAGAGGAGTGAGTCATCTAGAAGCAAGACGCTCATCCAGACAAATCGCCCCCCCCTTTCTACACACACACACACTTTTGATCTCTCCATGTAAAGCAGTCATTTTTAGGAGAGGAGTCCTGTGGTTTCTACTTTTGTCAAATGTTTTGTCTCTGTACTCATGAGTAGGGCTGGGAATTGCCAGGGACCTCACAATACGATATTATCAGGATACTGCCAATACGATATGTATTGCAGTTCTCATGATGAATATATTTTATCACGATTTATATACAGTGCCTTGCGAAAGTATTCGGCCCCCTTGAACTTTGCGACCTTTTGCCACATTTCAGGCTTCAAACATAAAGATATAAAACTGTATTTTTTTGTGAAGAATCAACAACAAGTGGGACACAATCATGAAGTGGAACGACATTTATAGGATATTTCAAACTTTTTTAACAAATCAAAAACTGAAAAATTGGGCGTGCAGCCCCTTTACTTTCAGTGCAGCAAACTCTCTCCAGAAGTTCAGTGAGGATCTCTGAAAGATCCAATGTTGACCTAAATGACTAATGACGATAAATACAATCCACCTGTGTGTAATCAAGTCTCTGTATAAATGCACCTGCACTGTGATAGTCTCAGAGGTCCGTTAAAAGCGCAGAGAGCATCATGAAGAACAAGGAACACACCAGGCAGGTCCGAGATACTGTTGTGAAGAAGTTTAAAGCCGGATTTGGATAAAAAAAAGATTTCCCAAGTTTTGCATTTGTTAGAAATATCCAAAAAATGTCGTTCCACTTCATGATTGTGTCCCACTTGTTGTTGATTCTTCACAAAAAAATACAGTTTTATATCTTTATGTTTGAAGCCTGAAATGTGGCAAAAGGTCGCAAAGTTCAAGGGGGCCGAATACTTTCGCAAGGCACTGTATTGGATATAGTTTAACTTTCTGATTGACATCAATTTGATATTGGTGTGTTTGTGCGTGTGTCCACAGCACAGAAGTGGATGTACGGAGGCCTGGAGAGTAATGTGTTTCTCCAGTACCTAGCCTGGGTCACCTACCCTGTGGTGCTCATCACCTTCTCAGCTGGCTTCACACAGATACTGGCCCCACAGGCCGTAGGTAAGACACACATACACTGACTGACTGACTGACTGACTGCATCAGAGCACCATAACCCCCTCTCCCCCTCTAGGTTCAGGTATCCCAGAGATGAAGACCATTCTGAGGGGTGTAGTGCTGAAAGAATACCTCACCTTTAAAACCTTTGTTGCCAAAGTCATCGGTCTCACCTGTGCCCTGGGCAGTGGCATGCCTCTGGGCAAGGAGGTAACACTCCCACACAGTACACACACACAAACATGCACACACGCTCGGTTAACATTCTTCTCACCTCTCTCACAGTCTTTTGACGCACACACATCCTCTTCTCACTGTCAAGCTTGTGTGAGTTTTGGTAGTTGTCACTTGTTGCTGTCTGTTCCAGGAGTTCCACTAGTTATTTAGAGACACACTCCATTTGACAGCTAGCAGACGCAATCTGGCATGAAGACTCCTAAAATCAATGAATATATCTCATTCATAGGACAAGGGGTTATAACAGTGAAGCACACAGAGGGTTGTGGTTACACATGTCCTGTGTCCCTGTCATACAGCCACACACGTTGAACACAGGCCACCCTGTTGGAACCTAGTGGAGAGGGGGGTGGGGAGGAGAGGGGGATGAAGGAGGGTGGAGAGGGGGATGAAGGAGGGTGGAGAGGGGGATGAAGGAGGGTGGAGAGGAGAGGGGGATGAAGGAGGGTGGAGAGGAGAGGGGGATGAAGGAGGGTGGAGAGGAGAGGGGGATAAAGGAGGGTGGAGAGGAGAGGGGGATGAAGGAGGGTGGAGAGGAGAGGGGGATGAAGGAGGGTGGAGAGGAGAGGGGGATGAAGGAGGGTGGAGAGGAGAGTGGGATGAAGGAGGGTGGAGAGGAGAGTGGGATGAAGGAGGGTGGAGAGGGGGTTGGAAGAATACAACAGAATTGAAATCTTCTTCGGAAAGTCTTGAGATTAATCAATTATATATTGAAGTTTTTAGGAAATCATTCACAAGTGATTCTTTCTCCCTCTCTCTCTAGGGTCCGTTTGTTCACATTGCCAGTCTGTGTGCTGCACTCCTCAGCAAATTCATGTCTCTGTTTGGTGGAATCTACGAGGTAAACCACACTTGGACACACACAAGTTACCACATTGGTATCAATGTGATCTTTCAGAAAGGAAACACTATGCAGAAATATGTTAAACCATTCATTAAGAAATGAATAATGCAAGTATTGGCGATATATGCTCTGCTGCTTCTGGGTAGCTTAATATACACTCAAACAAATATAAATGTAACATGTCAAGTGTTGGTCCCATTTTTCATAAGCTGAAATAAAAGATCCCAGAATTTTTCCATACGCACAAAAAGCTTATTTCGCTTAAATCTGGTGAAGAAATTTGTTTTAGTGAGATTTTCTCCTTTGCCAAGATAATCCATCCACCTGACAGATGTGGCATATCAAGAAGCTGATTAAACAACATAATAATTACACAGGTGTACCTTGTGCTGGGGACAATAAAAGGCCACTCTAAAATGTGAAGTTTTGTCACACAACACAATGCCACAGATGGTTCAAGTTTTTAGGGAGCGTGCAATTGATATGCTGACTGCAGGAATGTCCACCAGAACAGTTGCCAGAGAATGTAATGTTCATGTCTCTACCATATGCCGCCTCCAACGTCGTTTTAGAGAATTTGGCACTACGTCCAACCAGCCTCTCAACATCAGACCCATGTGTATGGTGTCATGTGGGAAAGCGGTTTGCTGATGTCAAAGTTGTGAACAGAATGCCCCAAGGTGTCGGTGGGGTTAGTGTATGGGCAGGCGTAAGCTACCGACAGCGAACACCATTATAGCAAACTTAATGAGGCATGGTACTGGTAGGTAAACTCATCACTGTTTAGCAGCTCTCAATAGACCAACTAAGGTAATTCTCCATTACATGACTGTCTATTAGGCCTGTGTGTTAATACTAACTGTGTAGCATGAGCTAATGCAGCAGTATGTCTATTTCTCATATTACGCATCGCCGGGTACCCCGATGAGGTAAGATGAGCTGTCATCTTGGTACATGGAAAATATTCTACCCATCTAACTAGGCAACCGTAAGTTGTATGAACCCACCTGCCATGAACCTAGCCAACCACCTGCAATATAAATGCACTGCCAGGGGGCTTCGCTGATGCAGGATGAGCTGTCATCTTGGTATATGAGGATATTCTACATATGCAACATAGCTACTGGACCATATGGCTGTTAAAGGAATTTCATTCCTATATGTTCATCAACCAAACCAATTAAAATACTCTGCCCATTTCTAAGAATTTGTAAGATAATATTTGCATAAAATGGACATAGACTAGTCTCAAAATCAATCAATAGCATTTATTCTCGAGAGTACTGATCATAATACAATGTACATTGGTTTATATACATCACATTTCATCATAGCGTTTTGAATGCTGCTCCTCTTCTCCGATACAATGGCAATATAGTTCACAAGGCTTCCCACATTGTCTGCCACCTGTTAAACAATCTACTACAAGCCCAAGGTCTCTCCCCTCCCTGGGTGGGGACAGAATGTCCTGTAAGGAACACAGTATTCCAGCCGGTCTGACGATAGCTCCATTAGTTTCTAACAAGGAACAGAAAGTCCTTGTTCTAATTCTTGACAAAAATTACACACATTATATTCAGTATTATGATTCTAATAAGATTCATACATCCATACAGTAACAGAGCAGTATTCTGTTTAGTTATAGTTTTAAATTAAATGTATACATCATTTAGTCATTATTCATCAAAATCCCTTTAACGGCTGACACAATCATGATCATATAGCAATACTGCAGGAACTCATGTAGAATCAAATGTAACGTCACAGCAGCAGATGGTCATGTGCCCACAGTGGTGACTAAGGAACCAGAGCCGTGATGAGTTCCAGTACTTTGTCATTGGTTGCCAGCATCAATGTTGAACAGAGATTTGCCAGGTGCCATCCGTGCTCAGCATTTAGATATCATAACATGAAAGGGAGGACGAAGCAGTGTCAGTTCTGGTGATGACGACTGATTTTCCATGCTAATTCTTTCATCTAGGGGTAGATGGGAGTATGGTTAATATGAGTGTCCATAATGCAAACAGATCACGCAAGATTAAAGGGAAGGATGATTTGGTGTGTTTCAGAATGAAGAACCCATAAAAGCCATCATTCGGACCGCGTAATATAAACACATTGTTGCCTTAACTTGGACTCAAACTTGTGCTATTGAGAGAGAGGAGAGATGCTCTTTGATGTGCATGTTGGTGACTTCTCCGTAGGCCTTGAGAGTAGCGGACAGATGGATCCTGAGCAGACTATACACTGAATGGTCCTGACACCCGGAATTAACCGAATTCCTGCTTACTGGACCATGATAAAGGCAGGCTGCATTTGCCTGACTGTAATTTGGAATAGAAAAGGCATACATGGTTATATAACAGAAGACATTGTACAGATAGTCTACCTGAGCTAACAGCTATGTCAACATATACTACATAACCAAAAGTATGTCGACACCTGCTTGTCAACATCTCATTCCAAAATCATGGGCATTAACATAGTTGGTCCCACCTTTGCTGCTATAACAGCCTCCACTCTTCTCAAATCAAATCACATGTATTTATATAGCCCTTCTTACATCAGCTGATATCCCAAAGTGCTGTACAGAAACCCAGCCTAAAACCCCAAACAGCAAGCAATGCAGGTATAGAAGCACGGTGGCTAGGAAAAACTCCCTAGAAAGGCCAAAACCTAGGAAGAAACCTAGAGAGGAACCAGGCTATGAGGGGTGGCCAGTCCTTTTCTGGATGTGCCGGGTGGAGATCATAACAGAACATGGCCAAGATGTTCAAATGTTCATAAATGACCAGCATGGTCAATTGAATAATAATCACAGTAGTTGTCGAGGGTGTAACAAGTCAGCACCTCAGGAGTAAATGTCAGTTGGCTTTTCATAGCCGATCATTGAGAGTATCTCTACCACTCCTGCTGTCTCTAGAGAGTTGAAAACAGCAGGTCTGGAACAGGTCAGGTTTCCATAGCCGCAGGGAGAACAGTTGAAACTGGAGCAGCAGCACGGCCAGGTGGACTGGGGACAGCAAGGAGTCATCATGCCAGGTAGTCCTGAGGCATGGTCCTAGGGCTCAGGTCCACCGAGAGAGAAAAATAAAGAGAGAAAGAGAGAATTAGAGAGAGCATACTTAAATTCACACAGGACACCAGATAAGACAGGAGAAGTACTCCAGATATAACAAACTGACCCTAGCCCTGCGACACAAACTACTGCAGCATAAATACTGGAGGCTGAGACAGGAGGGGTCAGGAGACACTGTGGCCCCATCTGATGATACCCCTGGACAGGGCCAAACAGGCAGGATATAACCCCACCCACTTTGCCAAAGCACAGCCCCCCACACCACTAGAGGGATATCTTCAACCACCCACTTACCATCCTGAGACAAGGCCGAGTATAGCCCACAAAGATCTCCGCCACGGCACAACCCAAGGATGGGCGCCAACCCATACGGGACAATCACGTCAGTGACTCAACCCACTCAAGTGACGCACCCCTCCTAGGGACGGCATGGAAGAGCACGAGTAAGCCAGTTACTCAGCCCCTATAATAGGGTTAGATGCAGAGAATCCCAGTGGAAAGAGGGGAACCTGCTAGGGAGAAACAGCAAGGGCAGTTTGTTGCTCCAGAGCCTTTCCATTCACCTTCACACTCCTGGGCCAGACTACACTCAATCATATGACCTACTGAAGAGATGAGTCTTCAGTAAAGACTTTAAGGTTGAGACCGAGTCTCTGTCTCTCACATGGGTATGCAGACCATTCCATAAAAAATGAAGCTCTATAGGAAAAAAAAAATTGAGCTCTGCCTCCAGCTGTTTGCTTAGAGATTCTAGGGACAATTAGGAGGCCTGTGTCTTGTGACCGTAGCATACGTGTAGGTATGTACGGCAGGACCAAATCGGAAAGAAAGGTAGGAGCAAGCCCATGTAATACTTTTTAGGTTAGCAGTAAAACCTTGAAATCAGCCCTTGCCTTCACAGGAAGCCAGTGTAGGGAGGCTAGCACTGGAGAGTAATATGATCAAATTTGTTGGTTCTAGTCAGGATTCTAGTAGCCATATTTAGCACTAACTGAAGTTTTTTTAGTGCTTTATCCGGGTAGCCGGAAATCAGAGCAGTGCAGTAGTCTAACCTAGAAGTAACAAAGCATGGATACATTTTTCTGCATCATTTTTGGACAGAAAGTTTCTGATTTTTGCAATGTTACGTAGATGGAAAAAAGCTGTCCTTGAAATGGTCTTGATATGTTCTTCAAAAAGAGAGATCAGGGTCCAGAGTAACGCCGAGGTCCTTCACAGTTTTATTTGAGACGACTTTTCAACCATCAAGATTAATTGTCAGATTCAACTGAAGATCTCTTTGTTTTTTGGGACCTAGAACAAGCATCTCTGTTTTGTCCGAGTTTAAAAGTAGAAAGTTTGCAGCCATCCACTTCCCTATGTCTGAAACACAGGCTTCTAGCGAGGGCATTTTTTGGGCTTCACCATGTACTGCTGTGTGTCATCTGCATAGCAGTGAACGTTAACATTATGTTTTCGAATGACATCCCCAAGAGGTAAAATATATAGTGAAAACAATAGTGGTCCTAAAACGGAACCTTGAGGAACACCGAAATGTACAGTTGATTTGTCAGAGGACAAACCATTCACAGAGACAAACTGATATCTTTCCGACAGATAAGATCTAAACCAGGCCAGAACTTGTCTGTGTAGACTAATTTGGGTTTCCAATCTCTCCAAAAGAATGTGGTGATCAATGATATCAAAATCAGAACTAAGGTCTAGGAGCACGAGGACAGATGCAGAGCCTTGGTCTGACGCCATTAAAAGGTAATTTACCATCTTCACAAGTGCAGTCTCAGTGCTATGATGGGGTCTGAAAGCAGACTGAAGCATTTCGTATACATTGTCTTCAGGAAGGCAGTGAGTTGCCGTGCAACAGCTTTTTCAAAAAATGTTGAGAGGAATGGAAGATTCGATATAGGCCGATAGTTGTTTATATTTTCTGGCTCATGGTTTGGCTTTTTCAGTGAGTGAGTTTGGTACACATCCGGTGGATAGAGAGCTGTTTATTATGTTCAACATAGGAGGGCCAAGCACAGGAAGCAGCTCTTTCAGTAGTTTAGTTGGAATAGGGTCCAGTATGCAGCTTGAAGGTTTAGAGACCATGATTATTTTCATCATTGTGTCAAGAGATATAGTACTAAATTACTTGAGTGTCTCTCTTGATCCTAGGTCCTGGCAGAGTTGTGCAGACTCAGGACAAAACTGTTACCACAAAGTTGGAAGCACAAAATCGTCCTGAATCTCATTGTATGCTTTAGCATTAAGATTTCCCTTCACTGGAACTAAGGGGCCTAGACTGAACCATGAAAAACAGCCCCGGACCATTATTTCTCCTCCACCAAACTTTACAGTTGATGCTATGCATTTGGGCAGGTAGCATTCTCCTGACACTCAGATTCATCCATTGGACTACCAGATGGCTAAGCGTGATTCATCACTCCAGAGAACGTGTTTCCACTGCTCCAGATTCCAATGGTGGTTAACTTTACACCACTCCAGCCGACGCTTGGCATTGCGCATGGGGATCTTAGGCTTGTGTCCAGCTGCTTGGCCATAGAAACCCATTTCATGAATCTCCCGCCGAACAGTTATTTTGCTTACGTTGCTTCCAGAGGCAGTTTGGAACTCGGTAGTGAGTGTTGAAACTGAGGACAGGCAATTTGTACTTGCTACGCACTTCAGCAGTTGGCAGTCCCTTTCTGTGAGCTTGTGTGGCCTACCACTTCGTGGCTGAGCCGTTGTTGCTCCTAGACGTTTTCACTTCACAACAACAGCACTTTGTTGACTGGGGCAGCTCTAGCAGGGCAGAAATTTGACAAACTGACTTGTTGGAAAGGTGGCATCCTATGACGGTGCCAAGTTGAAAGTCACTGAGCTCTTCAGTAAGGCCTTTCTACTGCCAATGTTTGTCTGGAGACTGCAGGGCTTTGTGCTCAACTTTTACACTTGTCTGCAACAGGTGTGGCTGAAAAAGATGAATCCACTCATTTTGAAGGGGTGTCCACATAACTTTGTATATATAGTGTATATGCTGGTAGGCCATGAAGAAGATGGATGATCTGATAGGAAGAGTAAATAAATCCAATAGATACTGAAATATGCCTGCATATTAGTGTTTGAGACAAGCTCTTAACAGACATTTCCATTGGGGACAATGAACGCTCGATCGCCAACAGCTGATTGCCACGTGGGTGTTTAGCAAGCCCATGGCGTGCTAGGTAATGCTAGTATTAACAGCCAATTCAACACGGCTTGAAGCTATAGCAAGCCTTGATTGGTTATCACACCGCGATACAGCGCGAGCTTCCCCATTTAAGGTCCAGGGTGATTAACAGAAATCTGGGAGAAAAAGGTTACACTTAGCAGTAGTAATCATTTTAAAATGAGCTGTACTTCTTTGAAATGTGCCAAATGATGAGACTGACCCGGGAATGTTTAGCCGGGCAACAGACTGTCTCCATCTGAGTATCACAAGATATTACGCTGCTCGACAGCGCACATAGCAGTCCACAGCATTTGGCACAGCACAATGGTGGTAGAAAATGAGTCATGCTCAGCTACAGCAATCACTGTAGCAAAGTATACGATGCCTGCGTGCGTTCCAACAATGTACGAGCATGCCTGATAACTTGCGTAACTGGCTACTAGTACACTCCAAAGATATGCCTAACCTGATGCTTCATGAGTACTACAGCGAGAATGAAGATGACAACAGAAATAATGCAAATGTATCCTGAAAGTATCAGCTTTCAGGTAAGATCCAATGGCAGACTGTGTTGAAGTAATAATGTTTATTGCAACAACAGGGGCAGGCAAACGACAGGCCAAGACAGGCAGGGGTCGATAATCCAGAATAGTGGGGCCAAGGTACAGGACGGCAGGCAGGCCCAGGGTCAGGTCAGGCAGATGTCGGAAATCCAGAGAAGGGCCAAAGGCACAGGACGGCAGGCATGCTGTCAGGACAGACAAGGGTCAAAACCAGGAGGGTGAGACTGGGGAAAAGCATGAGACAAAGAGCTGAGACAAAATGCTGGTTGATTTGAACAAACAAGATGAACTGGCACAGACAGACAGAAAACACAGGTATAAATACCCAGGGGTAAGTGGGGAAGATGAGCGGGTGGAGAGAAGCACAAGGTCAGGTGAAACAAATCAGGGCATGACCGAAGGGGGCAATCTGGGATAAACCAGACGACAAAATGGATTGCCCCAGCCAATAGATGCATCACAATAATACACAATTTACGTCAACTGTAAAATCAGCACATATTTAATGAATAAATACACAAGTGTTCATGTAAAAGCCTCAGCGTGGGTTAAAGATCTGCATAAACGTTCTGTCTGCCATCATACTGTGATGCTCATTGAAAATGAGTGGAAGGGGTGGCTAGTGTTGCCTCTATGGCACAGTGACCTCACAGTGTGCTCTTGCCAATAGCAATAGTAGCAACCATGCCAACGATTATGTGCAGATAAGAGACTTAACACGACATTGTTAGCACTACATTCACCTCGCAAGGGGTGAAGAGCCTAAACATGCATATTGCTCCCACAGATGCAGTATCAGCAGCCATGCCATAATGCAACACTGTGTGAAGATAATTAAACAAGAATATTAGAGTTTACAAGCATCACCACAGCATTGAATTATGTAAGACACAACAAAATGCAACAGAAGATCAATTAAAAACAGGATCTAATACATAATACTAGAATGAAGCAATCACTACAGTTAGCATACAGTATAATTGCACATGGTAGAATAGTTGTCACTAAAAACTACTAGACTACGAGATGGACCGACAGGGAGCCGACTACCTATGTAGAAGGCATGACGTGATTAGACATGGTTAATAAATACAGGGGCTAAACCTACTGCTGCCTATAAGATGACTAATGTGACTGAAAGACAGTGTAAATGAACCGCTGATACTGTAGTGTCTTGCAGCGGTCTCGTGAACTGCACCACACATAATTGAGTAAGCTACATGAGACCAAATACTATCAAATCGGCGTGATAAGCACCATCTCCTTGCTCATATCAAATTGAACCAACAATGCGGTTTTAAGAAAAACAAGTTAAGAAAAAATGGACAAGTAAAAAACAACAAATAATTGAAGAGCAGCAGTAAAATAACATTAGCGAGGCTATATACAGGGAGTGCCGGTACAATGTGTGAAAGACAGGTAAGTCGAGGTAAAGTGACTATGCATAGATGATAATGAACAGAGAAGCAGCAGTGTAAAAGAGGGAGGTGGGGTGGGGGGCAATGCAAATAGTCTGGGTAACCATTTGAATAGCTGTTCAGGAGTCTTATGTCTTGGGGGTAGAAGCTGTTAAGGAGCCTTTTGGACCTAGACTTGGCGCTCCAGTACCGCTTGCAGAGAGAACAGTCTATAACTAGGGTGGCTGGAGTCTTTGACAATTTTTAGGGCCTTCCTCTGACACTGTCTGATATGGAGGTCCTGGATGGCAGGAAACTTGGCCCCAGTGATGTACTGGGCCGTTCACACTACCCTCTGTAGTGCCTTGCAGTTGGAGGCTGAGCAGTTGCCATACCTGGCAGTGATGCTCTTGATGGTGCAGCTGTACAACTTTTTGAGGGTCTGAGGACCCATGCCAAATCTTTTGTCTCCTGAGGGGAATAGATTTTGTCATGCCCTCTTCACGACTGTCTTGGTGTGCTTGGACAATGTTAGTTTGTTGGTGATGTGGACACCAAAGAATTTGAAGCTCTGTCTGCTCCACTACAGCCCTGTCGATGAGCATGCGCCCATTCTCAGTCTTCCTTTTCCTGTTGTCCATAATCATCTCCTTTTGTCTTGATCACGTTGAGAGAGAGAGGTTGTTATCCTGGCACCATTCAGCCAGGTCTCTGACCTCCCTAAAGTCTGTCTCATCGTTGTCGGTGATCATGCCTACCACCTGTTGTCGTCAAACTTAATGGTGATGTTGTAGTCGTGCCTGGCCATGCAGTCATAAGTGAACAGGGAGTAGAGGAGGGGACTGAGCACGCACCCCTGAGGGGCCCCCGTGTTGAGTATCAGCATGGCGCATGTGTTGTTACCTACCCTTACCACCTGGAGGCGGCCCGTCAGGAAGTCCAGGAACCAGTTGCAGAGGGAGGTGTTTAATCCCAGGGTCCTTAGTGATGAGTTTGAGGGCACTATGGTGTTGAAAGCTGAGCTGTAGTGAATGAATAGAATTCTGACATAAGTGTTCCTTTTGTCTGGGTGGGAATGGGCAGTGTGGATTGCAATAGAGATTGCATCATCTGTGGATCTGATGGGTTGGTATACAAATTGGAGTGGGTCTAGGGTTTCTGGGATGATGGTGTTGATGTGAACCATGACCAGCCTTTCAAAGCACTTCATGGCTACAGACGTGAGTGCTACGGGGCGGTAGTAATTTAGGCAGGTTTCCTTAGTGTTCTTGGACACAGGGACTATGGTGGTCTGCTTAAAACATGTTGGTATTACAGACTCAGTCAGGGACAGGTTGAAAATGTCAGTGAAAACACTTGCCAGTTGGTCAGCGCATGCTCAGAGTACACGTTCTGGTAATCCGTCTGTACCTGCGGACTTGTGAATGTTGACCTGTTTAAAGTTCTAGCTCACACTGGCAACAGAGAGCGTGATCATGCAGTCATCAAGAAACATTGCTTCTCACTGTATATCAACACACATTAGGCTAGCGCATGCTACTTTCTCCTATATGGATGAGGGCAGATTCTCCGTGATGGGGTGTGTAAACCGAGAGCACAGACTCTGCCTGAAGCTGGCATGGGAACTCTCAAAGTATACAATAGTCCCAAGACTAATCTACTAGCTAGCTAGTTGTAGCCACTATTGACTGCCAACAGTAGAGCAGCGACATGGATTGATCCTCAGTCAATGACGTCCCCTCAGCAGGTAGATGTGCTACGTGAGCATATTGAGCGACGCGGGCGAAGTTAACAGCTTGCGAGCATTTGCTAACAACATTTAATATCAGAAAACAGTAGCATAACGAGTAACTGCTAGCTACAGGAGCGTTGGTACAATAAGCATAGTATCAATTCAGTAGCAGGATTTTTTTTTTCACCTTTTATTTAACCAGGTAGGCCAGTTGAGAACAAGTTCTCATTTACAACTGCGACCTGGCCAAGATAAAGCAAAGCAGTGCGACTAAAACAACAGAGTTACACATGGGATAGACAAACGTACAGTCAATAACACAATAGAAAAATCTGTATGCAGTGTGTGCTAATGAAGTAAGGAGGTAAGGTAATAAATAGGCCATAGTGGCGAAGTAATTACAATTTAGCAATTAACACTGGAGTGATAGATGTGCAGTTGAGGATGTGCAAGTAGAAATACTGGTGTGCAAAAGAGCAGGAAAACAAAAACAAATATTGGATGAGGTAGGTAGTTGGTTGGATGGGCTATTTACAGATGGGCTATGTACAGCTGCAGCAATCGGTAAGCTGCTTAAAGTTAGTGAGGGAGATATAAGTCTCCAACTTTAGTGATTTTTGCAATTCGTTCCAGTCATTGGCAGCAGAGAACTGGAAGGAAAGGCGGCCAAAGGGGGTGTTGGCTTTGGGGATGACCAGTGAAATATACCTGCTGGAGCGCGTGCTACATGTGGGAGTTGCTATGGTGACCTGAGATGAGATAAGGCAGAGCTTTACCTAGCAAATACTTATAGATGACCTGGAGCCAGTGGGTTTGGAGACGAATATGTAGCGAGGACCAACCAACAAAAGCATACAGGTCGCAGTGGTGGGTGGTATATGGAGCTTTAGTGACAAAAGGTATGGCACTGTGATAGACTGCATCCAATTTGATGAGTAGAGTGTTGGAGGCTATTTTGTAAATGACATCACCGAAGTCGAGGCTCGGTAGGATAGTCAGTTTTACAAGGGTATGTTTAGCAGCATGAATGAAGGAGGCTTTGTTGCGAAATAAGAAGCCAATTCTAGATTTAATTTTGGATTGGAGATGCTTAATATGAGTTTGGAAGGAGAGTTTACAGTCTAGCCAGACACCTAGGTATTTGTAGTTATCCACATATTCTAAGTCCGAACCGTCCAGAGTAGTGATGCTAGTCGGGTAGGCAGGTTCGGGCAGCGATCGATTGAAGAGCATGCCTTTCGTTGTACTAGCATTGAAGAGCAGTTGTATGGCATTGAAGCTCGTTTGGAGGTTTGTTAACTTCTTATGGATGAAATCCCGTTAATGGGATCGATTTGACAACAGCCAGTGAAAGTGCAGGGTGCCAAATTCAAACAGAAATCTCAGAATTAAAATTCCTCAAACATACAAGTATTATACACCATTTAAAAAAAAGTTGTTGTAAATACAGTCACAGTGTCCGATTTTAAAAAGGCTTTATGACAAAAGCATACCATGAGATTATGTTAGGTCAACACTCAAACACAGCCATTTTTCCAGCCAAAGAGAAGAGTCACAAAAAGCAGAAATAGAGATCAAATTAATCACTAACCTTTGATGATCTTCATCAGATGACACTCATAGGACTTCATGTTACACAATTACATGTATGTTTTGTTCGATAAAGTTCATATTTATATCCAAAAATCTCAGTTTACATTGGCCCGTTATGTTTAGTAATGTTTTGCTTCCAAAACATCCGGTGATTTTGCAGAGAGCCACATCAAAATACAGAAATACTCATCATAAATGTTGATGAAAATACAAGTGTTATACATGGAATTAAAGATATACTTCTCCTTAATGCAACTGCTCTGTCAGATTTCAAAAAAGCTCTGACACCAAAACAAGCCATACAGATACCTGCCATGTTGTGGAGTCAACAGAAGTCAGAAATAGCATTATAAATATTCACTTACCTTTTATCTTCATCAGAATGCACTCCAAGGAATCCCAGTTCCACAATAAATGGTTGTTTTGTTAGAAAAAGTCCATTTATGTCCAAATTCCTCCTGTTTTTTTCACGCGCTTAGTTCACAAATCCAAATTCATGAGGCGCAGGCACAATTAGTCCAGACGAAAAGTCAAAGTTATATTATAGTTTGTAGAAACGTGTTAAACGATGTATGTAATCAATCTTTAGGATGTTTTTAACATAAATCTTCAAAAATATTCCAACCGGACAATTCCTTTGTCTTTAGAAATGAAAAGGAACGCAGCTAGCTCTCACGCACATGACTGAGCTCATGGCATTCTGCCAGACCTCTTAGTCAAACAGCTCTTATTCGCTCCCCCTTCACAGTAGAAGCCTGAAACCATGTTCTAAAGACTGTTGACATCTAGTGGAAGCCTTGAAGTGCAATCGGACCAAATTTCCACTGTATATTGGATAGGCAAAGACTTGAAAACCTACAAACCTCAGATTTTCCACTTCCTGGTAGATTTTTTTCTCAGGTTTTTGCCTGCCATTTGAGTTCACAGACATAATTCAAACAGTTTTAGAAACTCCAGAGTGTTTTCTATGCAAATCTACTAGTAATATGCATATCTTAGCTTCTGGGCCTGAGTAGCAGGCAGTTTACTCTGGGCACCTTATTCATCCAAGCTACTCAATACTGCCCCCCCATCCATAAGAAGTTAACACAGTGTCGAAAGAAGGGTCACATGTATACTGAATGGTGTTGTCTGCGTAGAGGTGGATCAAAGAATCACCCACAGCAAGAGCGACGTCATTGATATATACAGTCTATATCTCCATAGACTTTACAGTGTCCCAAAACGTTTTGTAATTAGTACTGCAGGATGTGAATTTCTGTTTGAAAAAGCTAGACTTTGCTTTCCTAACTGACTGTGTATATTGGTTCCTGTTCTTCTGAGTGTATGTCCAGAATATGCGTGTGCGGACACACACACACACAATATACATTTAGACATGTAATATACACATAATAAATATTTAAACCAGCATGTTATTTGCAAACTAATTAAATACATCTCATCTTTAATCTCCATAGCTATACTACAGGGAGCAATAAATAAATGTAGAGATGTATAAATGAAGAAAGGTTTTGAAAGCAAGGGAGAGAGATCGAGGTAAAGACAGAGAATCAGGCATTGAGGAGTAGAGATAGACTTTCAACTTTCTATGCTTGTTCCACTTGGGCCTTGGGAGACAGAGGGAATGAGAGGGAGGGAATCTTTGACTCATCTCTCTGTACTCTGAAGATGAGAGACAACTGGTGTGTGTGTGTGTGTGTGAAGGGATGGGGGTCTGGGGGACCGGAGCAATGAAGAATCTTTGAAGCAGACCTTCAAGTCCCCTCGAGTGGAGCACTCTTTTGCTGCATAACCCTGTCTGTCTCTCAGTCCGTCTCCCCTTAATCTTCTGCTCCCTCTAGCCTCTCTCCTTCCCTCATCTGCTCTCTCTTCCCCCCTCCTCTCTGTGTTGTATCTGTACTGTATATGAATATGCCGCATTTTATGGCATACTAATTCTGTGTGTGTGTATTAAGTACACATCAACACTCGCCCCTCTCTGTTTCACTAACATGCTGCTTAAAGGAGCCAAACCTCATTGGAAACAAGGTAAATCATGGCTGGAGTTGAAGGGCAGAATATCCACCATAACTTCCTCCTCTCCTGGACTCCATATCCCATCTCTCTACCACCTGTCCATATTACATCTGTAATCCATCTGTAGTCCCATGCTATACTGTGTTTGTAGAAATTGTATTTCATTCGACCGTACCCTGTGGTTGTTTGGGCAGTGTCACAGATCCAATCTCTCGGTGCCTTCTAGCAAAGTAAAGAAAGTCAATTTTATCAAATCTGAATTTTTGTAAACTTCATTTTATTTGCAGGAATGTTCTCTGCTATTTTGATTGCTGAGAAATATAACCTATGAGAGTTTGTGGTTGCGTATGCCGATTTCATTTAGTTTTTTGCGATTCCACACAAATTACTCCATGCATTTGTTAATTCAAATATTACCTACAAAGTGATCATTTTTAGGAATAAAAGCTTCAGCGCTCAAGCAAAGTTGAAGAAATGTAAATGGTTGCTTACATTATTTGTCCTCATAATTGGAGATAGGCAAACATTTTAACTCTGCATTTCACAAACTCGGTCCTGGGGACCCCAAGGGGTGCACGTTTTGGTTTTCCCCTAGCACTACACAGCTGAATCCAAGCATGCACCTCTTGGGGTCCCCAGGACCGAGTTTGCGAATTAATGAAATGTACCGATTGATTCTTTTAGTATTTGAATTATAAGTGCCTCATGAGCTTAGTTCAAATTTCGCCCCTCATCAGAACCCAAAATATAAGCTTGTTACACTCCAATGTTTGTTAACAAAGTAAATGCAAACAAACAATTATAACTTCAAAACATGATATCATGGATGGTCAGTCCTTGCTAATTGCTATTTGCTATCAGTCATTACTGAGGCCTGCCCTGGGGGAGGTCAGTGGGCTGACTTATTGATTTAAATCCAGTTGATATTGCTCTTCGTCCTGTTTATTATTTTGTAAATAATGTAGTAGCCTACTTTGGGTGCTTATTTATTACCCATTTTTGCACATAGTGCCTTCGGAAAGTATTCAGACACCTTGACTTTTTCTACATTACGTTACAGCCTTATTCTAAAATTGATTAAATAAAAAAAATCCTCACCAATCTACACAGAATACCCAATAATGATGAAGCGAAAACAGTTTTTTAAACATTTTGGCAAATGTATTACAAATAAAAAAACGGATGCCTTATTTACATAAGTATTCAGACCCTGTGTTATGAGACTCGAAATTGAGCTCCAGTGCATCCTGTTTCCATTGATCTACCTTGATGTGTCTACAACTTGATTGGCGTCCATCTGTGGTAAATTCAATTGCTTGGACATGATTTGGAAAGGCACACACCTATATACACATATAATGTCCCACAGTTGACAGTGCATGTCAGAGAAAAAAAACAAGCAATGAGGTCGAAGGAATTGTCCTTAGACCTCTGAGATGACAGGATTGTGTGAGGCACAGATCTGGGGAAGGGTACCAAAACATTAATGCAGCATTGAAGGTCCCAAAGAACACAGTGACCTCCATCATTCTTAATTGGAAGAAGTTTGGAATCACCAAGACTCTTCCTAGAGAAGGCCGCCCAGCCAAACTGAGCAATCGGGGGAGAAGGGCCTTGGTCAGGGAGGTGACCAAGAACCTGATGGTCACTCTGACAGAGCTCCAGAGTTCCTCTATGGAGATGGGAGAACCTTCCAGAAGGACAGCCATCTCTGCAGCACTCCACCAATCAGGCCTTTATGGTAGTGGCCACTCCTCAGTAAAAGTTACATGACAGCCTGCTTGGAGTTTGCCAAAAGGCACCTAAAGACTCTCAGGCAATGACAAACAGTATTCTCTGGTCTGATGAAACCAAGATTGAACTCTTTGGCCTGAATGCCAAGCGTCACTTCTGGAGGAAACCTGGCACTATCCCTACGGTGAAGCATGGTGGTGGCAGCATCATGCTGTGGGGATGTTTGTCAGTGGCAGTAACTGGGAGACTAGTCAGGATCGAAGCAAAGATGAATGGAGAAAAGTACAGAGGTCCTTGATGAAAACCTGCTCCAGAGAGCTCAGGACCTCAGACTGGGGCAAAGGTTCACCTTCCAACAGGACAATGAGCCTAAGGACACAGCCAAGACAGCGCAGGCGTGGCTTTGGGACAAGTCTCTAAATGTCCTTGAGTGGCCCAGCCAGAGCCCGGACTTGAACCCGATCGAACATCTCTGGAGAGACCTGAAAATAGCTGTGCAACCTGACAGAGCTTGAGATGATCTGCAGAGAAGAATGGGAGAAACTCCCCAAATACAGATGTGCCGAGCTTGTAATGCCATACCCAAGAAGACTCAAGGCTGTAATCGCTGCCAAAGTTGCTTCAACAAAGTATTGAGTAAAGGGTCTGAATACTTATGCAAATGTAATATTTCCTTTTTTTAATATAAGTTAGCAAAAACTTCAAAAAAACAGTTTTTCCCTTTGTCATTATGGGGCATTGTGTGTAGATTTGATGATGGGAAAAAACGATTTAATCATTTTTAGAATAAGGCTGTAACGTAACAAAATTTGGAAAAGGTCAAGGAGTCTGAATACTTTCTGAAGGCACTGTAAAAGCCCTCACCGTGGACAGAAAAAAGCAACATCCTTGTCTGCCTCCTTCCACACTGCTAAGCCTACATCCCGACAACGTGTGTGTGTGTGTGTGTGTGTGTGTGTGTGTGTGTGTGTGTGTGTGTGTGTGTGTGAACACACCTCTCCCTATGTGTTAACAGAATGAGTCGAGAAACATTGAGATGTTGGCAGCTGCCTGTGCTGTGGGGGTGGGCTGCTGTTTCGCTGCCCCTATAGGAGGTGAGTGGCACCAACTGGTTGAATCAATGTTGTTTCAGTGTAATTTGTCATCTTATTGGGACGTGGAATCTATTTGATTTGAAAAAAAGTCAGCAATGTAAACTGTTTTGAGGTGGAAATTTCAAAAACAGGATTGTCATCATGGTAACCAAATATTAACATCGACACTCTTGTATAAATGTTTAATTTGTACCTTTAAAACAGTCAGATCTTCAATTCGGTTACTATCAGAAAAATATGTATACGCTGCAGCACCTCCTACTGGACAATTAATATATCTACAGCTGCCCTTTGGTCTACCATCCAGGGTTTTCACATGTCATAGCTAAGCAGGGCTAGGCTGCTTGTCTTTGACTATTACCAATGTGCTTTCGTGAAAATGATTGACAGATCTCCAATGAATAATTAAATAGTCACTGTAGCTATCAGTCATTCCAAGGGGTAGGATTAACAGAGCAAATGAAATGTCACCATGCTATATCACTCATATCATCAATGATGCTATTTAGGTTTGTATACTATTTCCAAAGTCATCAACTACTGTCTCAATTCAACCCAGGATTCAACTAAAAATAGAGTACATAGACCTGTGGTTTCAATCTCTGGTTGATATCAAATGTAATTTAGTGATATTGAATTGTTTGGTTATCAACACAACCAAATATCAACATTTGAAGGCGCTATATCTTCTACATAGTTCAATCTGTGCCACTGACTTTGAATTCCAGTTTGTCTGATATGTTGGATTCATGTCTCCATCTCAACAAAACATCTGTTAAAGAATATAACTAAATCAAACGTGAATTTAAATTGCATTTAAACTTTGGTTTGATTTGATTTAGTGATAACACATTGAAATTCAACTAACTTTTGGCAGTCTTTTTGAGTGGATGAATGTATAGGTTGTAATCAACGTCTCAAACAAATATGACCCAATTATCCACTTTGAAATGATGTGGTGTGCCCAGTGGGATAACACTCACTGACTGATACTGGTTGGGTTGGAGATTGCAAGGTTCACTCCTTCCCCCTTCACTCCCCTGATTGGAGTATAGCTACTTTGATCATGTTCCTGAGAAATTGATTATGTGTGTGTGTTTTGTAGGTGTGCTGTTCAGTATTGAGGTAACATCTACGTTCTTTGCGGTGAGGAATTACTGGAGAGGGTTCTTCGCTGCCACCTTCAGTGCCTTCATCTTCAGAGTCCTGGCCGTGTGGAATAGAGACGAGGGTAAGACCGGTCTACATGTATACTGATCAAAAATATCAACGGAACATGTAAAGTGTTTGTTTCATGAGCTGAAATAAAAGATCACCGAAATTTTCAATACACACAAAACGCTTATTTCTCTCAAATTTGGTGCACAAATTTGTTTTACGTCCCTGTTAGTGAGCTTTTCTCTTTTGCCAAGATAATCCATCCACCTGACAGGTGTGGCATATCAAGAAGCTGATTAAATAGCATGATCATTACAGCCACCTGGACAGCTGATGAAACTGGGTTTGCACAACTGAAGCAATTTCTGCACAAACTGTTTCAGGGAAGCTCATCTGCATGCTTGACGTCCTCACCAGGGTCTTGACCTGTGCAGTTCGATATCATAACCGACTTCAATGGGCAATTGCTCACCTTCGATGGCCACTGGCACTCTAGAGAAGTGTGCTCTTCATGCATGAATCCCGGTTTCAACTTTACCAGACAGATTGCATTGAATGGGCAAGCGGTTTGCTGATGTCAACGTTGTGAACGTGCCCCATGTTGGTGGGGGGGTTATGGTATGGGCAGGCATAAGTTACGGACAAGGAACACAATGTGCATTCAAATTGGCATCGTTAAAATGCAAGAGATACCGTGACGAGCTCCTTGGGCCCATTGTTGTGCCATTCCTCCGCCGCCATCACCTCATGTTTCAGCATGATAAAGCACGGCCCCATGTGGAAAGGATCTGTACACAATTCCTGGATGCTGAAAATGTCCCAGTTCTTCCATGGCCTGCATATTCACCAGATATGTCACCAATTGGGCATGTTTGGGATGCTCTGGATAAACATGTACGACAGCATGTTCCAGTTCCCACCAATATCCAGCAACTTCACACAGTCATTGATGAGAAGTAGGACAACATTCCACAATCAACAGCCTGATCAACTCTATGCGAAGGAGATGTAGTGCTGCATGAGGAAAATGGTGGTCACACCATATACTGACTGGTTTTCTGATCCACGCACCCACCTTTTTTTAAGGTGTCTGTGACAAACAGATGGATATCTGTGTTCCCAGTCATGTGAAATCTGTAGCTTACTTTTGATTTCACCTCATTTTAACATTCTGTCATAAAGGGCACATGTCCAACTTCATAAACTACTTTTCCCATCTCAGGAGGTTAAATGAAAAATTAGTCAATTATGTGCCTATAAAGTGTCAAATAAAGAAATAAAGTAGCAGGGTTGTTAAATCGGGCATAAAGCCCCTTGTGACATTGTGTGCAAGCATCACAAAATAGTTCTACCCTGTCTATCTATGGGTAACAGGTTGTCGTGTTATGTTCGATCTGCTAGGTTTTCCACCACAAAACACCAGAAAATGGCCAAAAAGAGTACAACCAGCTAACCAGCTAACCTCCGAAGGTTTGACTATTGGATATGAAATGTTTCCGTTCACGTTACAGGTTGGACATTCAAACGAGGCACAGACGTAAATGAATAACATTAAATAAATAATAATGTTCAGAACTGAATTTGTCAATGCAACAGTATAATTAGGGCTTTACAATGATGGTGAAAATTGAGAAATGTCGGTGTTAAGTGGGTTAAAATCTTCCAAGAAGTCAGAGGGTGCACGGAGGGACATATCAAAATGCTGTTTGGGCCCTTTAGCAAGACTTTATTCATATTAAAAATCAGATTTATAGAATTATCCATGTGGTCTATATTTAAGGGCACTTCATTAAATATAACAGGCTTTTAAAATTCAATATTGGTGCACAATTTCTACTTAAATATTCAAGAGACGTAAAAGGCACTCGTTTCGTG
Organism: Oncorhynchus kisutch; assembly: GCF_002021735.2. NCBI lineage: Eukaryota > Metazoa > Chordata > Actinopteri > Salmoniformes > Salmonidae > Oncorhynchus > Oncorhynchus kisutch. Next base: position 19,970,754 of record NC_034191.2, on the reverse strand, counting down.
GAATGACCAATATGCTGTATTGCCCCAATCAAACATTGAGGTAAGGTCAGTACTGTGTATATAGCCCTTTAAAAACATTTTGATAACGATGAATCACACTCTATTTCCATCCCTCCCTCCTACACAGAGACCATCACAGCTCTGTTTAAAACCCGTTTCCGTCTGGACTTCCCCTTTGACCTCCAGGAGCTCCCAGCCTTCGCTGTCATTGGGTGAGTCTAAGTTGTCCTCAATTAGCCAGTGAGCTCTTTGTTGCCTCTGTTAGCCAGTGTGCTCTTTGTTGCCTCTGTTAGCCAGTGAGCTCTTTGTTGCCTCTGTTAGCCAGTGAGCTCTTTGTTGCCTCTGTTAGCCAGTGAGCTCTTTGTTGCCTCTGTTAGCCAGTGTGCTCTTTGTTGCCTCTGTTAGCCAGTGAGCTCTTTGTTGTCTCTGTTAGCCAGTGTGCTCTTTGTTGCCTCTGTTAGCCAGTGTGCTCTTTGTTGCCTCTGTTAGCCAGTGTGCTCTTTGTTGTCTCTGTTAGCCAGTGTGCTCTTTGTTGCCTCTGTTAGCCAGTGAGCTCTTCGTTGCCTCTGTTAGCCAGTGAAAGCTGGTGTGAGTGTATAGGAGGATAGCCTCCTGACGTTAGTCACCTAACATGGATAATTCAGCCAGTGAGGTGGTGCATTTAGGACGTCTTATTTTAGCTTGCTGTTACCGTAGTAGCGTAGCCTCCGGGCTTACCACAGAACTGAATTAGACCAGAGCCTCTCAGGGGAGAGGGAGGGGGAGAGAGAGGGGGCTGCTGGGGAGATAGAGAGAACGAGGAGCTCCCCTCTATCTCTCTATTTCCATCTCAGATGAAAGAACAGCCCTGTGCTTAACTCTGCATGGGCTCCCAAAGAGAAGAAAATCCCCCCTTTTTTTCTCCCTTTTGTCTGGAGGATGTCCTCCCACTTGGGATCTGAGCAGAACATAATCGAACAAAACACTGCTTCCAGAGAACAGCAGTCTTATCACACTTTTAGAGAGAGTTTGTGTGTCTGTATGCCCCTGTATGTTTTTATTTCAGTACTCTCTCCCTCTCAGATGTCTTATGGGGAAACTGAAACACTGACCAATTTAACTCGGACAGCGCGAGAGCGGGGGAAGTTTGTCGTCTCTGCTACATAATAGCTGGGGCAAAAGCGGTACACCGCTTCTAGCCTCTGGATTTATGTTTCAAACTTTCACTGGTACCCATGTGGTGTTCTGAGAATATACACACACACATTCATACATACATTTCAGACAATGGCTTTAAAACGTGTACAAATTATTCTACCTCATCTATTCATCATTTATTCAGGAGTATTTGACAGAATTAATTATGCAGGAACATGAATTTATGAGCGTTCATATACTTGGCTGTAGCTGAGGAGGAACTTTGGAAAGTACTTCTTAAAGGGCCTTGCTTGGTTCTAGTGGGTGGAGAAACTCAGTATCTCTCTCCTACTACCTCTTACACAAAGTGTACACATACTTGGTTCTTATTTAAAACACAAGCTTATATACATAAACCTGTAAACATTTCTCCAACTAATTTTCTGTTTTTAATCTCCCTGTCCCTCTTTTCTCCATTGCCCCCCTCCCTCTGCTTCCTCTCCTCTCTCAACACTCCATCCTCTCCCCCTCCACAGTATTGCCAGTGGTTTTGGCGGGGCATTGTTTGTCTACCTGAACAGATTGATAGTGCAGTTCATCAGGAAACAGAAGACCATCAACAAGTTCCTCATGAAGAAGTAAGTCATGATGTCATCGTCAGACAGCAACCCCTACTGGGTCCCAGAGAGTCCCTCTATCCTACTGTCACACACACAGATAGATTATGCTGTGAAAGCAGCTCCTTTGATGCAGATCTCTCCACAGCAGAGATAAATGAAGACATTCATCTTGACAAGTGTTTATTAATGAATGGTGTTTACTCATCTCCCTACCAGACTGATGAATTAACAATCCTCAGACTTCTAAATTAATGTAATGTTCTGTATATCACTCAGCCATGTGAAGGGTTTGTGGACAGTTTGGTTTTGAAGAATAAACAGGAATGACTAAACACCCTCTTGCCTCCTCCTTTCACCCTCCCATTTTTCTCCTCTCCCCCTCCCCCTCCCTCCCTATTCTACTCTCCCCTCACCCACCCTCCCTCCCTCCTACTCTCTTCTCCCTCTCACCCTCCCTCTTTTCTCTTCTCTCCCCCTCCCCCTCCCTCCTATTCTACTCTCCCCTCACCCACCCTCCCTCCCTCCTACTCTCTTCTCCCTCTCACCCTCCCTCTTTTCTCTTCTCACCCTCCCTCCCTCTCTCCTACTCCCCTCTCACCCTTCCTCTTTTCTCTCTCCTCTTCTCTCAGGCGTCTTCTGTACCCAGCCCTGGTCACTCTGCTGGTGTCTACGCTAACCTTTCCCCCTGGCTTCGGACAGTTCATGGCAGGCAAGGTTAGTTCCTCTAAGCCACACCATGGCCGGTGGGGTCTGGTTATAATCTCACAGGAAAATCAGAGTGAGAGGAGAGTCAGGAGAGCGAGCCCCAGTCTCTCTAACGCCATTTCATTATTCCTTTCCTCCATCTCCAACCCTATTTCTCTCTGTAATGAGAGGGTGAGTCAGACTCTTGGTGTATTTCTGCCACAATAAGTTGTTGATTCCAAAATCACCCCCTAGCACCTACCCCATGGCACTTCATGTCGATTGGGATAGCACTAATGTAATAGCTTCTCCTTGCCCTCTGAAAGGAATAATTTGTGCTGTGTTGCTTATACCTATCCAATCATATCTTTCATATCTGCTTCAATGCTTTGGGTAGGAGCTTGGGACCAATATGGGATATATATATAGTACCAGTCAAGTTTCAAGACATCTACTCATTCAAGGGTTTTTCTTTATTTTGACTTTCTTCATTGTAGAATAATAGTGAAGACATCAAAACTATGAAATAACACATATGGAATCATGTAGTATGAAAAACAGTGTTTAACAAATCAAAATATATGTTACATTTGAGATTCTTCAAAGTAGCCAACCTTTGCCTTGATGACAGCTTTTCACACTCTTGGCATTCTCAACCAAGTAACAGGTGTGCTAAGCTTGTAGCGTCATACCCAAGGCTGTAATCGTTTAAAAAGGTGCTTCAACAAAGTAAAGGGTCTGAATACTTACTTTTCAATTCGGGAGGTTACATACAATTTCCAACCACTCCACAAGTTTCTTGTTAACAAACTATAGTTTTGGGAAGTCAGTTAGGACATCTACTTTGTGCATGACACAAGTAATTTTTCCAACAATTGTTTACAGACAGATTATTTCACTTATAATTCACTGTATCACAATTCCAGTGGGTCAGACGTTTACATACACTAAGTTGACTGTGCCTTTAAACAGCTTGGGAAATATCAGAAAATTATGTTATGGCTTTAAAAGCTTCTGATAGGCTAATTGACATAATTTGAGTAAATGTACCTGTAGCTGTATTTCAAGGCCTACCTTCAAACTCCAAAATCATTGGTAAATCAAAAGAAATAAGCCAAGACCTCAGAAAAAAATTGTAGACCTCCACAAGTCTGGTTCATCCTTGGAAGCAATTTCCAAACACCTGAAGGTACCACGTTCATCTGTACAAACAATAGTACGCAAGTATAAACACCATGGGACTACGCAGCCGTCATACCACTCAGGAAGGAGACTCATTCTGTCTCCTAGAGGTGAACGTACTTTGCTGCGAAAAGTGCAAATCATTCCCAGAACAACAGCAAAGGACCTTTTTTTAAATGTTATTTGTATTTATTTATCCATTATATTACCAGGTAAGTTGACTGAGAACATGTTCTCATTTGCAGCAACGACCTGGGGAATAGTTACAGGGGAGAGGAGGGGGATGAATGAGCCAGTTGTAAACTGGGGATTATTAGGTGACCGTGATGGTTTGAGGGCCAGATTGGGAATTTAGCCAGGACACCGGGGTTAACACCCCTACTCTTACGATAAGTGCCATGGGATCTTTAATGACCTCAGAGAGTCAGGACACCCGTTTAACGTCCCATACAAAAGACGGCACCCTACACAGGGCAGTGTCCCCAATCACTTTGGGCATTGGGATATTTTTTGGGACCAGAGGAAAGAGTGCCTCCTACTGGCCCTCCCACACTTCCAGCAGCATCTGGTGTCTTATCCAGGAACTGACCAGGACCAACCCTGCTTAGCTTCAGAAGCAAGCCAGCAGTGGTATGCAGGGTGGTATGCTGCTGGCAAAGATACTGGAGGAAACAGGTACAAAAGTATCTACATCCACAGTAAAACAAGTCCTATATCGACATAACCTGAAAGGCCGCCAAGCAAGGAAGAAGCCACTGCTCCAAAACCACCATAAAAAAGCCAAACTACGGTTTGCAACTGCACATGGGGACAAAGATCGTACTTTTTGGAGAAATGTCCACTGGTCTGATGAAACAAAAATAAATATGACCCAGTAAACTTCTGACCCACTGGGAATGTGATGAAATAAATAGTTCTCTCTAATATTATTCTGACATTTCACATTCTTAAAACAAAGTGGTGATCCTAACTGACCTAAGAGGGAATTTTTACTAGGATTAAATGTCAGGAATTGTGAAACTGAGTTTAAGTGTATTTGGCCAAGGTGTATGTAACTTCCGACTTCAACTGTATGTAAATGTGATATTGTGATACATTTGCAAAATTTTCTAAAACCAATAAAAAAAAATTAAACATAATTATGGGATATTGTGTGTAGGTTGACGGTCAGAAAACAATTTGATTCATTTTAGAATAGGGCTGTAACATTACAAAATGTTGAAAAAGTGAAGGGGTCTGAATACTTTTTCCGAATGCACTGTAATGTCACTTCCTGTTTCCCCCATGCAGCTTACCCAGAAGGAGTCTCTGGTGACGTTGCTAGATAACCGGACATGGGCCCAGCAGGGCATAGCCGAGGGGTTTGACTACATCGGCAACTCCCAGGCCTGGAATCACCCCCAGGTCAACGTCTTTGTTACCCTTGTCCTCTTCATCGTCATGAAGGTAGGCACACCATCATCCACTTTGTTTTCATCTCTCCTCCTCTTTATGATCACCAATTCTTTTTTAAATTCCCTGTTACCTTTCTCCTTCCCTACTACATGTGGCGTGTCTCAATAGTCTGAAGTAACGTCCTTCCCACTGACATGACAGGTGAAGGTAATATAGTCCCAGCCCAGTGTTGTATGAGGGCTAGGCTTGTGGCGTATTGAAACCCAGCCCAGTGTATTGGGGGCAGGTGAAGCAGCATGTTATTACCTTGTTGGGATTTGATTAGGTTTTTATGTAACCTTTGTTTATCCAGGTTGTTCCATCTAGCATCTCAAATGAAATGTCCCCTTTTAAAAAGAGAACCGCAGAACTGCTGTTGTAAATCTTGTTTGCTCGCTGCGTCGTGTGTATGTGAGAGAGAGAGAGAGGAAATAGGCTGTGTGTCGAGTAAACCAAGTGTGTAATGCAGTTAATGCCCCTGGATAGCGAGGAACCACAGAGGGATGGAGAGAGACAAAAGTGTGTGGGTGTGGAGAGGGACTGCGGGGAGTGCTAGAGCAGTAAAGTTATATAAGCTTTAGATATTGAGTGTGATGATCTTGCTGTAATAGAAGAGAAATACTCTACACTCTCTTTCTCTCCTTTGGTTTCTTGCTCATCCTAGCTCTCTCTTTTTTTGCCTTTTGTCTCTCTCCCAAAATCAGAAAAGAAAACGTCATTATACTTTGTGGAACAGTGAGATCAATCTACTCTACTTTATATTAATCTACTCCACTCGAACCAATTCTCTTTCTCTCTCTCCACTTCACCCCGGTCCCTCGTCCTGTCTCTCATTGATGGTGTGTCCATCTTCTCCTCTCCATCCTCTTCTTTCTCATCCTGATATCAGACACCTTTACTGTCCCCCCTCTGATGGTGCTGTCCCCCCCCCCCCTTTCCTTCAACGTCACTCCCAAGGGTGTAACTCGGTCATTCTAACTTTCTGTGTGTGTATGTGGCCCACTACTGTATATGGGACAGTATTTCTGCTCTATTTTTTGACGTTGTCACTAACTTTGTGTGTGTGCCCACTGTCCTCAATAGAGGGAGTATTTTTGGCCTTACATGCATATGTACTCAACTTCACATAGTTGCTGTTTTACAGAACTTAGACGCACACACACGCACGCACACACACTAACTCGGGCACACACGAAGCGTCTGCTGGGATGTCTAATTTCATTGTGTAATTTAAAGAGCTCAGAATTGTAGTTTCTCCCACACTATGCAAATGGCCCAAGCTTTTATTAGACAGTTCAATGGATAGATTTTCTCCTCTATATGATATTCCCTATAGCAGACTGACCGTTTTTAGCTAGCACACTGCATTAAGACAATGTTTTGACTCCTATAGTTCTACTCCAGCCCTCTGTTGGACGGTGGTGGCAGCCCAGTAATTGGAGTGGGAATAGGAGTAGGGCCCTTGGAGGCCCCTGGGGGGCCAGGTGATAGACTGTCCTCTGGTTCTGACACACACACACCCTTCTGATGACTGACACATTAAATGGAGTATAAATGTCCCTGCTACTGTGTCAGAACTTTTCCCCTTGACCCCACTTTCCTCCCCATCCCTCTCCCTCCTCTTTCTCCTTCTCTCTTTCTGTCAGTCATTTCCCCCTCTTTTTTTATTCTACTACATCTGTTTCCCTCTGATTCCCCTATTTCTTTTTTCCGTCCATCTCCTCTACTCCCTCGGCTCTCTTCCTCTTTCCCTTCCTTTTCTCTTCAGTCCTGTTTTTTACCTCCTTTATCTCCCTCTCTCACATCTAGCACTCCCACCCCTCTCTGTGGGATAAAATGAGCTGTTAATGACGGTTCAGCTGACGTCTTGTTCACATACGGTATGGGAATGCTGGAGCAGGTGTGAGCCCTCAGGAAGAAGTGTGTGTGTTCTCCAGCTCTGCCTCCCTATAAACCTTATAAACCGCTCCATTACCATACAAACCTCAATCTCGCTTTTACAGGAGATGACACTTTTTACCTGTGGCCCTGTGTGGCTTTTACTTTTACTGTGTGTCTGTGCAGTTGCCTGAGAAAGAGAGCAAGATAAGTGACAGAGGAGAACAGCGTTGGAGACCTGGAGGAAGCAAGAGTCAAAAGAAACTAGGAATAGTGACGTATGAAGGAGGAATAGGAGATGACTATAGCTGCTATGCGGTAGAATGTTACAGGAAGGATGTTGATAGGGTGGATGTTACAGTAGGATGTTGATGGCGTAGATGTTTCTGTTGTTTTGCAGTGATTGCATCAGCTATTTTATGACCACCTTCTGTGGTAATTTTATAAAGGTTATTGGTTCTGGCACAGAAGGTCAGTATTCAGGGATTCTGTGACTTGGGATAACGTTGTGTTTGCGTGTGTGTGATTGCGCGTGTTTGGTAGTTGAAGTCCCCTCTTGCAGCATCCCAAGGTTCCCCTGGTCTGAAAGTCGTATCTGAGGTATAGTAGGTGATATTCTACAGTGCTCGGAGGCCATGATGATATATTAATAATGAAGCCGTATGTCTGCTCATACCTGCGTGAGTCAGCAAGAGCATTGCTTAGGCAACTCCGTGACCGGAAGGAAAGAACCCAGGGTGACTGTCACTGGGCAGGAAGTCAACGTCACCACTGCCAGTCACCATGGGAATAGCTGCCCTGCCTGCTGCCACTGAAGGGGAAGTGATGTCATTACACGCTGCCAACATTATTTGCATCTCACCTGTGTGTGTTCCTGTAAGACAGAGGGGACTAATTACTAGAGAAGTAGAGCTTACCACGTCCAAATAATAATGTTATATCAAACACGGCAGTCGACAGAAACCAAGCCAGGTCTCCTCTCTTCTCATTAGAGAGAGAGGAACGGTGAAAAAGGATGGTGTTGGAAGAGTTGTGTTACTGTTAGGTAAGATTATTCATTTCTAGGGAACCCTGTAACCTTAAACTGAATAAGTGGATTGACTTACAGGTATGTCATCTGTGGACTGTCTGCTCTGTAATGCTGTGTGTGTGTCTTATAGAAGTAACACAAATACAAACTCACAGACACTCTTTATTTGGTTTATGTTTTTTGCTCTACCATTCTCTACACACACACACACACACACACCGTTCATACCTCTGTAATAACCTTAAGCCATTGTTATGAGTTTCCAGATTCCTTAAACCCCTCTCCCTTCTTAACTTCTTGCGTCGAGCCATCCCGGATCCGGGATCGTGAATACAGCCTCAAGCTCATTACCATAATGCAACGTTAACTATTCATGAAAATCGCAAATGAAATGAAATTAATATGCTAGCTCTCAAGCTTAGCCTTTTGTTAACAACACTGTCATCTCAGATTTTCAAAATATGCTTCTCAACCATAGCAAAACAAGCATTTGTGTAACAGCTAGCGCAGCTAGCATAGCATTTAGCGTTAGCATTAGCAGGCAACATTTTCACAAAAACCAGAAAATCATTCAAATAAAATCATTACCTTTGAAGAACTTCAGATGTTTTCAATGAGGAGACTCTCAGTTAGATAGCAAATGCTCAGTTTTTCCTGAAAGATTATTTGTTTAGGAGAAATTGCTCCGTTTGGTGTGTCACGTTTGGCTACCCCAAAAAAAAAAAATTCAGTCTTCAAAACGCCGAACTTTTTTCCAAATTAGCTCCATAATATCGACTGAAACATGATAAACGTTGTTTAGAATCAATCCTCAAGGTGTTTTTCACATATCTCTTCATGATATATCGTTCGTTGAAAGCCTCCTCTCAATCAGCAGCTTGTAGATTACGCACCAATTTAGACAAAGGACACCGGGCGGACCCCTGGAAAATGTAGTCTCTTATGGCCAATCTTCCAATGATATGCCTACAAATACGTCACAATGCTGCAGACACCTTGGAGAAACGATAGAAACGGCAGGCTCATTCCCGGCGCATTCACAGCCATATAAGGAGACAATGGAAAACAGAGCTTCAAAAATTCTGCCCATTTCCTGGTTGAAGTTTCATCTTGGTTTCGCCTGTAGCATGAGTTCTGTGGCACTCACAGATAATATCTTTGCAGTTTTGGAAACCTTAGAGTGTTTTCTTTCCAAATCTGCCAATTATATGCATAGTCGAGCATCTTTTCGTGACAAAATATTGCGCTTAAAACGGGCACGTTTTTTTATCCATAAATTAAAAGAGCGCCCCCTATATCCAAGAAGTTAAGGTGTGCCTAGCCAGACCAGGTGTTTTTGTGGAGCACCTTTTAGAGAAGTTACATTGGCGTTCCTGCCAACTGTTGATCAGAACATTTTCCATCATGGTGCATGGTAATTCAAATCAAATTGTATTTGTCACATGCGTCGAATACAACAGGTGTTAACAATCACTCAAAGGTGCAGAGCTAAGAGCCCCACGAGCAAAGTTGTGTCTCAGCTTTTATTCAAAAGTACAACCTCTTTATCTATTGCACCGTTAGCAGATGTGTGGAAACAATGGGTGGGTACATGGTGCAAAGAGACGATAATCACTAGTTTCATAACTATCTGCTGTCACCGGGTATAGTCTGAATGATTAGATCATGATACTGCTAATCATGCTATTCTCTGTTCTCCTCAGCATGTTTCCATTGGGATCCTGTAGATACTTAGTAACAGGATGTCACATACTGTGGTTTCACCCAGTCTTATAACTAGAACAGACAAGGAAGGTCTGTATCATCAGAGAAACACAGAATAGTTTGTAGTTTTCCACCACACTATTTTATGGGCCTTCCTCTGACACCGCCTAGTATATAGCTCCTGGACGGCAAGAAGCTTGAATGCAGGGATGTACTGGACTGTTTGCACTACCCACTATAGTGCCTTATTGTCGGATGCTGAGCAGTTGCCATACAATGCGGTAATGCTACCGGTCAGGATGCTCTCTGGTGCAGCTGTGCAACTTTTTGAGGATCTGGGGATCCATGCCAAATATTTTCAGTCTCTTAAGGGGGAATAGGCGTTGTCTTTCCCTCTTCACGACTGTCTTGGTGTGTTTGGAACATGGTAGTTTGTTGGTGATGTGGACACTAAGGACCTTAACTCTCAACCCGCTCCACTACAGCACCGTCGATGTGAATGGGGGTGTGTTCAGCCCTCCTTTTCCTGTAGTCCATGATCAGCTCCTTTGTCTTGCTCACATTGAGGGTTAGGTTGTTGTCCTAGCAGGTCTCTGACTTCCCTATAGGCTGTCTGATCGTTGTCGGTGATCAGGCCTACCACAGTTGTCATCATCAAACTTAATGATGGTCCACGTGTTTAGGATCAGCGTGGTGGATGTGTTGCCTAAAATTACCACCTGGGGACGGCCCGTCAGGAAGTCCAGAATCCAGGTGGGAAAGGGCAGTGTGGAGTATAATAGAGATTGCGTTCTGTGAATCTGTTGGGGCAGTATGCGAATTGGAGTGGGTCTAGGTTTTCCAGGATGATGGTGTTATTGTGAGCCATGACCAGCCTTTCAAAGCACTTCATGGCTTCTGCCGTGAGTGCTACGGGGCGGTAGTCATTTAGGCAGGTTACCTTTGTTTTCTTGGGCACAGGGACCATGGTGGTCTACTTGAAACATGTAGGTATTATACTCGGGCAGGGAGATGTTGAAAATGTCAGTGAAGACACTTGCCAGTTGGTCCGCCCTTGCTCTGAGAACACTTCCTGCTAATCCGTCTGGCTCCGTAGCTTTGTGAATGTTAACCTGTTTAAAGGTCTTGCTCGCTTCGGCTACGGAGAGCGTGATCACACAGTAGTCTGGAACAGCTGGTGCTCTCATGCATGCTTCAGTGTTGCTTGCCTCGAAGCGAGCATAAAAGGCATTTAGCCTGTCTGGTAGGATTGCGTCACTGGGCAGCTCGCGGCTGGGTTTCCCTTTGTAGTATGTCATATTTTGCAAAACCTTCCACATCCGTTGCGTGTCAGAGCCGGTGTAGTAGGATTCGATCTTAGTCCTGTATTGAATCTTTGCCTGTTTGATGGTTCGTCTGAGGTCATAGCGAGATTTTTTATAATCATCTAGATTAGCTCGGTGCGGATGTTGCCTGTAATCCACGGCTTCTGGTTGGGATATGTATGTACAGTCACTGTGGGGACAACGTCATCAACGCACTTATTGATGATGCCCTCTTATTACCTTTTCCGTATTGAGTGAGTCAATGCTACTTCCTGCTTTAGTTTTTGCTCGTAAGAAGGAATCAGTATGGGGAATTATGGTCAGATTTGCCAAATGGAGGGTGAGGGAGAGTACTTCCAGCTTTAGTTTTTGCTTGTAAGCAGGAATCAGGAGGATAGAATTATGGTCAGATTTGCCAAATGAAGGGCAATGGAGAGCTTTGTATGCATCTGTGAGTGGAGTAAAGGTATTCTAGAGTATTCATTTTTTTTTTTTCTTTTTTTTTTAATTAGGTAAAACAGATTTAAGTTTGCCTGCATTAAAGTCCCTGGCCACTAGGAGTGTTGTCTTCACTATTATTCTACAATGTAGAAAATAGGCAAAGTAAAGAAAAACACTTACATTTTTTTATTTTTTTTATTTCACCTTTATTTAACCAGGTAGGCAAGTTGAGAACAAGTTCTCATTTACAATTGCGACCTGGCCAAGATAAAGCAAAGCAGTTCGACACATACAACGACACAGAGTTACACATGGAGTAAAACAAACATACAGTCAATAATACAGTATAAACATGTCTATATACGATGTGAGCAAATGAGGTGAGATAAGGGAGGTAAAAGCAAAAAAAGGCCATGGTGGCGAAGTAAATACAATATAGCAAGTAAAACACTGGAATGGTAGATTTGCAGTGGAAGAATGTGCAAAGTAGAAATAAAAAATAATGGGGTGCAAAGGAGCTAAATTAAATAATTAATTAAATACAGTAGGGAAAGAGGTAGTTGTTTGGGCTAAATTATAGGTGGGCTATGTACAGGTGCAGTAATCTGTGAGCTGCTCTGACAGTTGGTGCTTAAAGCTAGTAAGGGAGATAAGTGTTTCCAGTATCAGAGATTTTTGTAGTTCGTTCCAGTCATTGGCAGCAGAGAACTGGAAGGAGAGGCGGCCAAAGAAAGAATTGGTTTTGGGGGTGACTAGAGAGATATACCTGCTGGAGCGTGTGCTACAGGTGGGAGATGCTATGGTGACCAGCGAGCTGAGATAAAGGGGGACTTTACCTAGCAGGGTCTTGTAGATGACATGGAGCCAGTGGGTTTGGCGACGAGTATGAAGCGAGGGCCAGCCAACGAGAGCGTACAGGTCGCAATGGTGGGTAGTATATGGGGCTTTGGTGACAAAACGGATTGCACTGTGATAGACTGCATCCAATTTGTTGAATAGGGTATTGGAGGCTATTTTGTAAATGACATCGCCAAAGTCAAGGATTGGTAGGATGGTCAGTTTTACAAGGGTATGTTTGGCAGCATGAGTGAAGGATGCTTTGTTGCGAAATAGGAAGCCAATTCTAGATTTAACTTTGGATTGGAGATGTTTGATATGGGTCTGGAAGGAGAGTTTACAGTCTAACCAGACACCTAAGTATTTGTAGTTGTCCACGTATTCTAAGTCCGAGCCGTCCAGAGTAGTGATGTTGGACAGGGAGGTGCAGGTAGCGATCGGTTGAAGAGCATGCATTTAGTTTTACTTGTATTTAAGAGCAATTGGAGGTCACGGAAGGAGAGTTGTATGGCATTGAAGCTTGCCTGGAGGGTTGTTAACACAGTGTCCAAAGAAGGGCCAGAAGTATACAGAATGGTGTCGTCTGCGTAGAGGTGGATCAGAGACTCACCAGCAGCAAGAGCGACCTCATTGATGTATACAGAGAAGAGAGTCGGTCCAAGAATTGAACCCTGTGGCACCCCCATAGAGACTGCCAGAGGTACGGACAGCAGACCCTCCGAGTAGGTGTGTCAATAGTAATTAGGTCAGGCTATTACGTGTGTGTGTCATGCGTGTCATGTAAAATGGCAGCCCGCCAGTCACATTCTTCTCTGGCATGCTCCATTTTCGATCAGTGATTCCTGGCGTGTGTATTTGTGCCATGATACATATACGCGTGCGACGCAGTAATCCCCAATGACATTCACAGGTGTTTGTATGACGCAGTAATCCCCAGTAGCATTCACAGGTGTGTGTGAGTGACGCAGTAATCCCCAGTGTGTGTGTGTGTGTGATAGGTGTGAAAGCAGCGTAGGGTGTAGAGTTACTGACAAAGATCCATTAGATCACACTGGCAGCTGGGCTTAGTTACTGCTAACTAGGGAGAGAAATAAAGAAGGAAAGATGGGACGGGAGAAATGGAGAAGGAGAGAGGGAGATTAGTGTAATTAAGAGGTCTATTTAAAGCTCTCTTCGGCTTGTGTGAAAGTTTTGTAGGGGTGTTTGCATGTGTGGGTTTGTGGCTATTGGAAAGGTGTGTGTGTGTGTGTGTGTGTGTGTGTGTGTTGCTAGTTTGACATCCAGTGTATTTGAACAGTGTGTGTGTGAGTCACTGGTGACTAGGCTTGGTCAGTATCCAGATTTCATACAGTCATACCGTTCCTCTGCCATACCGGTATTACCGGCATAGCACACAATGGGATGCTAAAAACACACAAAAAGCCCATTGGGCATCTATTACCAGAATGCTAACAAAATTAGCACAAGTAATATCAAAATCACAGTGACGCTATTAGCAAAATGCTAACGACCGAAAACTAACATACTAATTGCAAAGACAGGCAAATACAAGGGTAACTTCATCGCCTCATGTGTGCCACACGACAGAGACTCGCTGATACATATAGAACGCTACCACTTTCTGCCTTTGTGCTATTTACAAACAAACGTGACTGGCTCAATTGTTCTGGAGAGCTATGATAAGCTTCATAATGTGACAGGTGAAATGAAGAACCCAATCTGCTTTATCTCCCAACGTCCATATTAGATGGTATTTGGCCCACGCCTAGCACCGGTAACGTTCTCTCTTTCGTCATCGGCGGCGGCTGCATCCTCCAATCAGCTTGCTCTGCTCATTACCCATCAAATTAAGTCAGTGTGTGACAGTTCAATCTCACCCCGATGGGGATCTGTGTTAGGCTCATCTCTTCCCAGGTGTGAACTGGCTATCACAATGGAGTATTTTCTGTCATAGTACAGAATAAAAGACAGTACTGATCAGAAGTCAGAGCAACTGAGTTAAATAGAAGATTGTCCTGTTGGCTGACTGAAATGCCACACTTTTCCCTCTGACTCTGCCTGTGTATCTGTCTCAGTTCTGGATGTCTGCTCTGGCTACCACCATCCCTGTGCCCTGTGGAGCCTTCATGCCTGTCTTCGTCATTGGTAAGAGGTGTGTGCGAATGTGTGTGTTTCAACAATAATGTTAACCCTGTGGATATGCTATTCAGTCTTGTCAGTGTCTGTGTAGCAATATATTACTCTCTCATGAACAATGTGTGTGTGTGTTCTAGGGGCAGCGTTTGGCCGTCTGGTCGGGGAGAGCATGGCCGCCTGGTTCCCTGATGGCATCCACTCTGATGGCACCATCTACCCCATAGTGCCAGGAGGGTACGCCGTCGTGGGTGTGTTACTGTAGTAACTAGACACAACTAGACACCATTATTGTAACTATTAGGACATAAAAAGCCTGATTCAATAAGGCGCTGCTAGACACAGTGGTAATATGAAGCCATTTTTTCAGACAAAAACATGTCTGTCCCCTTTGGCAAGATGTCTCTTAATGCCGCTATGAGGGATATTGCTGTTAGCATGGTTGTTGACTGTTGTGCTGATTATGCTGTTGTTCAGTGTTGGGGTTGATGTCATCTGTGTTTTGTGTCTAATGATGTTGTTCACTCACCTTTAACTCGGCTCTCTCTCTCTCTCTCTCTCTCTCTCTCTCTCTCTCTCTCTCTCTCTCTCTCTCTCTCTCTCTCTCTCTCTCTCTCTCTCTCTCTCTCTCTCTCTCTCTCTCTCTCTCTCTCTCTCTCTCTCTCTCTCTCTCTCTCTCTCTCTCTCTCGAGCCTTCTTTTATCTCTCTCTCGAGCCTTCTTTTATCTCTCTCTCGAGCCTTCTTTTATCTCTCTCTCGAGCCTTCTTTTATCTCTCTCTCGAGCCTTCTTTTATCTCTCTCTCTCGAGCCTTCTTTTATCTCTCTCTCTCTCGAGCCTTCTTTTATCTCTCTCTCTCTCGAGCCTTCTTTTATCTCTCTCTCTCTCGAGCCTTCTTTTATCTCTCTCTCTCGAGCCTTCTTTTATCTCTCTCTCTCGAGCCTTCTTTTATCTCTCTCTCTCGAGCCTTCTTTTATCTCTCTCTCTCGAGCCTTCTTTTATCTCTCTCTCTCTCTCTCTCGAGCCTTCTTTTATCTCTCTCTCTCTCTCTCGAGCCTTCTTTTATCTCTCTCTCTCTCTCTCGAGCCTTCTTTTATCTCTCTCTCTCTCTCTCGAGCCTTCTTTTATCTCTCTCTCTCTCTCTAGCCTTCTTTTATCTCAGCATGGCTAGATTTACCTTCTTTCTCTCGTTCTCCTTCCTACCTCCATCCTAATGAAGTTAAGAATACTCAACCTTCCCTCTCACTCTCTCCACTCCTCCTTTCTCTCATTCTTTCCATTAATTTATTTTTCTTTATTCAATAACGGTAAAAAAATATTGAACAAGTTTAAAAATATATAAGTACTGTCATATTGCTTTTACTACTTTATTCATGTCAATGGACAATAACCTCAACCTTCATCTGTACCCATTCCATCCTCTACTCTTCTCCTCCTCTCTTCCTCTCCCCTTTCCTCCCAGGTGCGGCGGCCCTGTCTGGAGCGGTGACCCACACGGTATCGACGGCTGTCATTGTGTTTGAGCTGACAGGTCAGATCAGCCACATCCTGCCGGTGATGATAGCGGTGATACTGGCCAACGCCGTGGCCCAGTCCCTCCAGCCCTCGTTATATGACTCCATCATCAGGATCAAGAAACTACCGTACCTCCCTGAGCTGGGCTGGGGACACCACGAGTACGTAGGACTACACATCTATCTATCCCCCTCTTTCTTCGCTCTTTATTTTTACTTCTATTTATACCCCTTTCTTTCTGTATTTTTCTCATTCTCTTTAAATCTCTCTTGGGTCCTCTTGCTGGGTTGGGGACTAGTGAGCGGGCTAGTGGTTCCTCTTGCTGGGTTGGGGACTAGTGAGGGGGCTAGTGGTTCCTCTTGCTGGGTTGGGGACTAGTGAGGGGGCTAGTGGTTCCTCTTGCTGGGTTGGGGACTAGTGAGGGGGCTAGTGGGTCCTCTTGCTGGGTTGGGGACTAGTGAGGGGACTAGTGGTTCCTCTTGCTGGGTTAGGGACTAGTGAGGGCACTAATGGTTTCTCTTGCTGGGTTAGGGACTAGTGTTTCCTCTTGCTGGGTTGGGGACTAGTGAGGTGACTAGTGGTCCTTCTTGCTGTGTTTGGGACTACTGAAGGGACTAGTGAAGGGACAAGTTGGGTTGGTACCTCTTGATGGGTTGGTTCTTCTGTGCCCTCTCTTTATCTCTCTCTCTTCCCTCTTGCTCCCCTTCACACCACCCACTAAGCTTTGATTTCATCAATGGGGGTGGGGCGTATCAGGACTGTGTGTGTGTTTGCATCATTAGACATCATGTTGAGTGTAGGTGAGTGTAGGTTGTATTTTTTTTTTGTGCTGTTACATAATTTCTCATTTAAATGTATATTACACAGAGTTACAACGTGTAGTTACACAATGTGCAGAAGTGTACACGCTGACAGCAGTTGACACAAACACGGCCGCGTAAACCAGTATTCTCAAAGTTCTGAGAATGCCCTGTCACCTCTCCTGTCTATTTATCATTAATAGCCTGTTAGAGTGCGGCTGACATTCATTATAACCTGTAGTACTGAAGCAATGTATCTGTTCTGTTAACTAATGGCTAGCCACCCACACTCTAATGACCACACCTCTTAAGGCTCATTTCCATTTGAAGTCAACCCAAGTTGGGCTGTCCTTGGTGGGCTTGCTTGAATTGGGTTTCCACTGCCTCCAGAAATGTTGCTAGGTAACCATGCAGCTGGCTTCGCTAATATTGCCAACTAGCTACCCTCACCATGCTGTAACTAAAGTTACCCCATACTCCTGCCAATCAGACAGAGCCATGTATTTAGTAAAGATTTTTGGCTTGCTAACATTAGCCAGCTAGCTAAATGGTTAGCATACAGGCTAGCTAGCTAGCTTAATTCCTACCTTGCTTGCCATGGCATTTACTATTAGCTAGCTAGATATTTTTTTATTTTTTATTTTACCTTTATTTAACCAGGTAGGCAAGTTGAGAACAAGTTCTCATTTACAATTGCGACCTGGCCAAGATAAAGCAAAGCAGTTCGACAGATAAAACGACACAGAGTTACACATGGAGTAAAAACAAACATACAGTCAATAATGCAGTATAAACAAGTCTATATACAATGTGAGGTGAGAAGGGAGGTAAAGGCAAAAAGGCCATGATGGCAAAGTAAATACAATATAGCAAGTAAAATACTGGAATGGTAGTTTTGCAATGGAAGAATGTGCAAAGTAGAAATAAAAAATAATGGGGTGCAAAGGAGCAAAATAAATAAATAAATAAAAATTAAATACAGTTGGGAAAGAGGTAGTTGTTTGGGCTAAATTATAGGTGGGCTATGTACAGGTGCAGTAATCTGTGAGCTGCTCTGACAGTTGGTGCTTAAAGCTAGTGAGGGAGATAAGTGTTTCCAGTTTCAGAGATTTTTGTAGTTCGTTCCAGTCATTGGCAGCAGAGAACTGGAAGGAGAGGCGGCCAAAGAAAGAATTGGTTTTGGGGGTGACTAGAGAGATATACCTGCTGGAGCGTGTGCTACAGGTGGGAGATGCTATGGTGACCAGCGAGCTGAGATAAGGGGGGACTTTACCTAGCAGGGTCTTGTAGATGACATGGAGCCAGTGGGTTTGGCGACGAGTATGAAGCGAGGGCCAGCCAACGAGAGCGTACAGGTCGCAATGGTGGGTAGTATATGGGGCTTTGGTGATAAAACGGATTGCACTGTGATAGACTGCATCCAATTTGTTGAGTAGGGTATTGGAGGCTATTTTGTAAATGACATCGCCAAAGTCGAGGATTGGTAGGATGGTCAGTTTTACAAGGGTATGTTTGGCAGCATGAGTGAAGGATGCTTTGTTGCGAAATAGGAAGCCAATTCTAGATTTAACTTTGGATTGGAGATGTTTGATATGGGTCTGGAAGGAGAGTTTACAGTCTAACCAGACACCTAAGTATTTGTAGTTGTCCACGTATTCTAAGTCAGAGCCGTCCAGAGTAGTGATGTTGGACAGGCGGGTAGGTGCAGGTAGCGATCGGTTGAAGAGCATGCATTTAGTTTTACTTGTATTTAAGAGCAATTGGAGGCCACGGAAGGAGAGTTGTATGGCATTGAAGCTTGCCTGGAGGGTTGTTAACACAGTGTCCAAAGAAGGGCCGGAAGTATACAGAATGGTGTCGTCTGCGTAGAGGTGGATCAGGGACTCACCAGCAGCAAGAGCGACCTCATTGATGTATACAGAGAAGAGAGTCGGTCCAAGAATTGAACCCTGTGGCACCCCCATAGAGACTGCCAGAGGTCCGGACAGCAGACCCTCCGATTTGACACACTGAACTCTATCAGAGAAGTAGTTGGTGAACCAGGCGAGGCAATCATTTGAGAAACCAAGGCTGTCGAGTCTGCCGATGAGGATATGGTGATTGACAGAGTCGAAAGCCTTGGCCAGATCAATGAATACGGCTGCACAGTAATGTTTCTTATCGATGGCGGTTAAGATATCGTTTAAGACCTTGAGCGTGGCTGAGGTGCACCCATGACCAGCTCTGAAACCGGATTGCATAGCAGAGAAGGTATGGTGAGATTCGAAATGGTCGGTAATCTGTTTGTTGACTTGGCTTTCGAAGACCTTAGAAAGGCACGGTAGGATAGATATAGGTCTGTAGCAGTTTGGGTCAAGAGTGTCCCCCCCTTTGAAGAGGGGGATGACCGCAGCTGCTTTCCAATCTTTGGGAATCTCAGACGACACGAAAGAGAGGTTGAACAGGCTAGTAATAGGGGTGGCAACAATTTCGGCAGATAATTTTAGGAAGAAAGGGTCCAGATTGTCTAGCCCGGCTGATTTGTAGGGGTCCAGATTTTGCAGCTCTTTCAGAACATCAGCTGAATAGATTTGGGAGAAGGAGAAATGGGGAAGGCTTGGGCGAGTTGCTGTTGGGGGTGCAGTGCTGTTGTCCGGGGTAGGAGTAGCCAGGTGGAAAGCATGGCCAGCCGTACAAAAATGCTTATTGAAATTCTCAATTATGGTGGATTTATCAGTGGTGACAGTGTTTCCTATCTTCAGTGCAGTGGGCAGCTGGGAGGAGGTGTTCTTATTCTCCATGGACTTTACAGTGTCCCAGAACTTTTTTGAGTTAGTGTTGCAGGAAGCAAATTTCTGCTTGAAAAAGCTAGCCTTGGCTTTTCTAACTGCCTGTGTATAATGATTTCTAGCTTCCCTGAACAGCTGCATATCACGGGGGCTGTTCGATGCTAATGCAGAACGCCATAGGATGTTTTTGTGTTGGTTAAGGGCAGTCAGGTCTGGGGAGAACCAAGGGCTATATCTGTTCCTGGTTCTAAATTTCTTGAATGGGGCATGTTTATTTAAGATGGTTAGGAAGGCATTTTTAAAAATATCCAGGCATCCTCTACTGACGGGATGAGATCAATATCCTTCCAGGATACCCCGGCCAGGTCGATTAGAAAGGCCTGCTCGCAGAAGTATATCAAACCTGTCATCTGGTTTGGTTGGTTATGATGTGGCTAGCTAAAATTGCTGCTAGCTAACTAGCTTGTTTAAACTCTGTGACACCTGCTGATGTAAAAAGGGCTTTATACATCAATTTGATTGATTTGCATGCTAACGTTTGGTAGCAAACATTCGAGGGCTGACTGTTCTCATAAGTTTGTGTAGTGCAAAAATGACTGAAGGATCCCGCTATGGTGGTAATTCTTCTCATATCTGACTACTGCAATACTGCTTATCCATGTGCTAGCTAACAGCAACAAGCCCAGAGGAGCTAGCTGGTGGTTGCATAGTAACGGTGTCACCAGCCCAAATTTTAATCGATTTTAAAAGAATAGAAAACAAAGTGACCAGTTGTTAAAATGGTCTGAGCCGGCCCGGGTTTCCCCAGACCCAGCTTGAATTTCAGAATTACATTCGAACCAACTCATATTTGGCCCTACTTTTAAGTGCCAGTGGAAACGGGCATTTGTCTGAACACTGGAAAAATCTATCTGGGAGAGAGGTGTTTTTACAAATCTAAAACCGTTCTGTGATTTTATAAAACGATGGTAAAAATGTGTGTGTGCTCTAGCTGGTGGAGGGCTAAAGAGCAGAACATGGGTGTAATGATGCATAAGGCTTCTCTCTTTCTATCTGTCTCGAGCACAAAGTACATTTGAGGCAGGGAGTAGGATGAAAGAGTGCAGGAAGTGTGGCCCCCAAGCTGTTTGTGTTCCTATTAATTCTGGTACAAATCTCCCCCACAAACAGCCATAGGAATGCTTGTGTAATGCTTGGGAAACACACTTATTCACAAACACACACATTAAGAAAAGCAAAGCTTCATGTTGGGGCATGAATCCCCTTTTGGCAAATCTATCTCCAGAGTGGTATTTAATTTCCAGCTACATAAATATATGAGAGAGAGAGACTAGAAATTGACCACAACTAAGCCCAAAAAGAGATAGTATTTTATTAATTTCATACCTTGATCACATATGAATTGTTTGTATGCGTGGGAATACTTGGTAAACAGAATTCCTAAATGAAACACATTTTTTACTGAATTCCTTGTAAGTTTTTATTTTTTTTAACCAAAAATGAAAATCCTACAAAAATCTTTATTTTTGTGCTAATAGTTTTGGGGGGCCCAAAACAATAACTTGTGGGATCGTTTAAGTCTGTGGGATGCCTGTTGCCGACCCCTGATTTAAAGCTACAGTAGAAGTTATTGTATTTGTTTACAGAAACAGGGGTTTTAGATCTTATAGAGGGTTGACCTGCGTTTGAGTTGCAGCGGAAACTAGTGCTGCTGTCGTGTTGGAGGTTGGCATGCTCAGCCTGTCTGGAAGGAAGGAAGGAAACCTGTCTAGGGTACAGTTTGGCCAGGGTAGAACCACAAATATGCTGAGGCAGGACCTTCTCTCTCACTCAGTCACCTCCTATACAGTACGACTATAATGGATGCAACCTCACCTCTGTAGCTATAAGTCCAGGACTGACTAGGATGTAGTTCCAAAGTCACATCTGAAAGGACAGAGGAATTGACACGGGTATGAGTATTGGTATGAGTATGAGTACTGGTATGAAGTGACTGTCTCTAAACCCTCAGAGGTAGTAATCACACCGGTAGGGAGAGGGGTATTCTTCTTACCAAACCACATGACCTTCGTTTTGGAGGTGTTCAGAACAAGGGTAAGGGCAGAGAACTTGTTGGACACTAAGAAATCTTTGTTGTAGAGCATTTAACACAAAATCCAGGGAGGCCCCAGCTGAGTATTAGACTGTAACATCTGCATAACCACTATTCAGACCCCTTGACTTCTTCCACATTTTTTTTACGTTACAGCCTTATTCTAAAATTTATTCAAAAAACATATTTACATAAGTATTCAGACCCATTGCTATGAGACTCGAAACTGAGCTTAAGTCCTTCCTGTTTCCATTGATCATCCTTGATGTTTCTACAACTTGATTAGAGTCCACCTGTGGTAAATTCAATTGATTGGACATGATTTGGAAAGGCACACACCTGTCTATATAAGGTCCCACAGTTGACAGTGCATGTCAGAGTAAAAACCCAGCCATGAGGTCGAAAAAATTGTCCATAGTGCTCCGAGACAAGATTGTGTCGAGGCACAGATCTGGGAAACGGGTACCAAAAAATCTCTGCAGCATTGAAGGTTCCCAAGAACAATCCATCATTCTTAAATGGAAGAAGTTTAGAACCACCAAGACTGTTATAGCTGATCTCCTGGGAGAAGGGCCTTGGTCAGGAAGGTGACCAGGAACCCAATGATCAGTCTGGCACCTAAAGGACTCTCGGACCATGAGAAAAAAGATTCTCTGGTCTGATGAAACCAAGATTGAACTCTTTGGCCTGAATGCCAAGTGTCACGTCTGGAGGAAACTTTTCACAATCCCTACGGTGAATCATGAGGGTGGTAGCATCATGCTGTGGGGATGATTTTCAGAGGCAGGGACTAGGAGACTAGTCAGGATCGAGGAAATATGAACGAAGCAAAGTACAGAGAGATCCTTGATGAAAACCTACTCCAGAACGCTCAAAGCCTCAGACTGGGACAATGGTTCACATTCCAACAGGACAACGACCCTAAGCACACAGCCAAGACAATGCAGGAGTTGCTTCGGGACAAGTCTCTGAATGTCCCTGAGTGGCCCAGCCAGAGCCCGGACTTGAACGTGATCGAACATCTCTGGCGAGACCTGAAAATAGCTGTGCAGCAATGCTCCCCATCCAACCAGACAGAACTAGAGAGGATCTGCAGGGAAGAATTGGAGAAATACAGATGTGCCAACCTTGTAGCATCCTACCCAAGAAGACTCAATGCTGTAATCGCTACCAAATGTGTTTTAACAAAGTACTGAGTAAAGGTTCAGAATACCTAATGTAAATGTAATTTTTTTTAATAAATTAGCAAAAATGTCTAAACCTGATTTTGACGTGTCCTTATGGGGTGGTGTGTGTAGATTGATGATGGGGGAAACTATTTTATCCATTTTAAAATAAGGCTGTAAAGTAACAACATTTGGAAAAAGTCAGAGGTCTGAATAGTTTCCAAAGGCACTGTAAATGAATGAGAGCTTCCTACTGCCTGAGCTATGTTGTTGATGTAAATTGAGAAGAGCGTGGGGCCTAGGATCGAGCTTTGGGATACTCCGTTGGAGACAGCAGATGTTCTGACTTTATACACTGCACTCTTTGAGGGAGGTGGTTAGTAACCCAGGTCAAAGACCTCACAGAGACACCAATACTCCTTAGCCGGGCAACAACAATGGAATGGTCGACCGTATCAAAAGCTTTGGCCAAGTCATTAAAAATATCAGCACAACATTGCTCTCCTATCGTCCTTCAGGAAGTATAATATTCGTGTGGAGGACATCATGATCAGGGATGTGATGTACATCACCCTCAACTGCTGCTACAGAGACCTGCATGATGTACTGCTGACTGGACACCTCAAGACCCTAGCCCTGCTCGAGTCCAGTGGTGAGACACACGCACACGCCCACAAACACACACACATTACAGACACCACAGAACATTTTCAGTCAAATTAAAGTTCCCCACACACATATTCAAGTTATATATTCTTATATAGTATGCCAAGTCTGTTGTAATTGTGCATCGATGCCAAAGCAATTAACTGGGGCAATTATTTTAAACAAACACACACAGCCCCCCATACACACACCTCCTGTTGTGTACACAGACGCCTGGCTGTTCTCAGTTACATCACTCACAATGCAGCAACATGTGTTAAGAGTCCCATGTAGTCTGCACATTAACTACTGTTCTAAAATACCTCTTCTCTTCCATCCCATCTTCCCACTCTGTCATCTCCCTCCTCTCTCACTCTAATCTCCTGGCCCCTTTCTCTCAATTTCTCTTTTCTTCCATCATCCCTCTTCTTTTATTCTCATCTGTCTCTCTCCTCTACCTTTCATCCCATCATCTCTGTCCTCTCTTCACCACCTCACGCCCTCCTTACTTTCTCTCTCGTCTCATATTTCTCTCCATCCATGTCTTCCATGCTGCCCCTCACTCCCCTCTCGCTCTTCCTCCCTCGTCCCCCCCTCAGAGTCGATGATCCTGCTGGGTTCTATTGAGCGTGCCCAGCTCCAGGCCCTCCTGTCCCTACAGCTGGGCCGGCCACGGAGGCTAGAGTACCTGAGAGACCGGGCTACTGCTGAGAAGAAGCGCCTGTCGATGGTCTCCCACCCGGGCAGCGAGGATGGCTCCCAAAGGGTTAACCAGGAGGTTCGGTTCCAGGTAAGTACAGTCTTGACAAACCACACCAAGCTAACACACTACGAAGTCAGTCATGTGCGGAGTACCCAGTACCACACCAAGCTAACAGTAAAGCTGTGTAAGTTGTTGCTTACCCAAAACTTGAAGACTGGATCATAGGATTCCAGGTGAGCACAGAGACTCAGGAGAGCCAGAAACATAGTGAATACTGTAATATCTGTCTCCATCTGCTTCACTACAAGGTCAGCACAGAGACAGGAGAGCCAGAACCATAGTGAATACTGTAGTATCTGGTTCCATCTGCTTCACTACCAGGTCAGCACAGAGACTCAGGAGAGCCAGAACCATAGTGTATACTGTAGTATCTGCCTCCATCTGCTTCACTACAAGGTCAGCACAGAGACACAGGAGAGCCAGAACCATAGTGAATACAGTAGTATTTGGTTCCATCTGCTTCACTACCAGGTCAGCACAGAGACTCAGGAGAGCCAGAACCATAGTGAATACTGTAGTATCTGGCTCCATCTGCTTCACTACCAGGTCAGCACAGAGACACAGGAGAGCCAGAACCATAGTGAATACAGTAGTATTTGGTTCCATCTGCTTCACTACAAGGTCTGCACAGAGACACAGGAGAGCCAGAACCATCGTGAATACAGTAGTATTTGGTTCCATCTGCTTCACTGGCTCCATTTGACAACCAATATGAGAGGAAAAATACAATAATATTAAACTGTTCTAGTCCCATGATTGTTATGTGAGAAGATTTTATTGTCCCATCAATAAGAGACAGACTGAGAGATGGAGTCTGAAAGAGGGAGTAGGAGAGAAAGAGAGGGTGAGACAGAGTGAGAGAAGCAGAACGAGAAAGAGACAGATTGAGAGAAACAGAAAAAAGGGACCGACAGAGAGAGACGATGACAGAGAAGGAGAAAGAAACAGAGAGAGAGGGTGCTGTGTGTGTCGCGTCTGGTTGTGTTTGTGAGCACTGGCGCACAGCGCTGAAATTGGGATTTTGAGGCTGCCAGTGTCTAACTTTGTTTTGGGGGCTAGCAGTACTGTATTCAGAATACTGATCTGGTTTCTCCTCCCTGCGCCACCCCCCCACCCTGCCCCAGGCTAGTGGGGTGCTACTCAGCCATTCACAGCAGGCCTGGTGGGGGAGGAGAAGAAGGGGAAGGGACAAGGTGCTTTCCCCCCCAGGATGCCAGGGTTTGGATATCCAGCTATTCATCACACTAATTTAGGTTTCTCAGCGCTCTCTCACACTCTATTTCTCTCTCTCGAAGAACAAATAATGATAGAAAAAAATGTATTTTTAATTTTTTTAAAGCTCTTGTGGGGAGAGGTGGGAAAAGTATTGTTATCGATCAATAATGACAAACCTCTTGGCATTGACAACTTAGATGGAAAGCTACTGGGGATGGTAGCTGACTCTATAGCCACTCCTATCTGTCATATATTTAATCTGAGCCTAGAGGAAAGTGTTTGTCCTCAGGCCTGGAGGGAAGCCAAAGTCATTCCACTACCCAAGACTGGTAAAGCGGCTTTTACTGGTTCTAACAGCCAACCTATCAGCTTGCTGCCAGCTCTTGGCAAACTGTTGGAAAAATGTTTTGACCAAATACAATGCTATTTCTCTGTAAACAAATTAACAACAGACTTTTGGCATGCTTATAGAGAAGGGCACTCAACATGTACTGCACTGACACAAATGACTGATGATTGGTTGAAAGAAATTGAAAGTAAGAAGATTGTGAGAGCTGTACTGTTAGATTTCAGTGCAGCCTTTAAAATTATTGACCATAACCTGTTGTTGAGAGAACTTATGTGTTATGGCTTTTAAACCTCTGCCATATTGTGGATTCAGAGGTACACCACATGACCAATTGTGTGGACACCTGCTCGTCAAACATCTCATTACAAAATCAGGTGCATTAATATGGAGTTGCCCCCCCCCCCCCCCCCACACACACACACACTCTTCTGGGAAGGCTTTTCACCTTTTCATACTAAAGGTGTTCGATGGGTTGAGGTTAGGGCTCTGTGCAGGCCAGTCAAGGTCTTCCACATTGATCTCGACAAACCATTTCTGTATGGACCTCGCTTTGTGCACAGGGGCTTTGTCATGCTGAAATAGGAAAATTCCTTCCCCAAACTGTCTCCACGAAGTTGGAAGCACAGAATCATCTAGAATGTAATTGTATGCTGTAGCATTAAGTTTTCCCCTCACTGGAACTAAGGGGCCTAGGCAAACCATGATAAATGCCCCAGACCATTATTCATCCTCTACCAAACTTTACAGTTGGCATTATGCATTGGGGACGGTAGCGTATTCCTGACATCCACCAAACGTGATTCATCACTCCAGAGAATGCGTTTCCACTGAGACCAATGGTGGCGAACTTTACACCACTCCAGCCGATGCTTGACCTTGTGCATGGTGATTTTAGGCTTGTGTGCGGCTGTTCGGCCATGGTAACCCATTTCAGGAAGCTCCCGATTTAACAGTTCTTGTGCTGAAGTTGCTTCCAAAGGCAGTTTGGAACTCGGTAGTGAGTGTTGCAACTGAGGACAGGCGATTTTTACGCGCTATGCACTTCAGCACTCGGCGGTCCCGTTCTGTGAGCTTGTGTGGCCTACCACTGTTGCTCCTAAAAGTTTCCACTTCACAATAACAGCACTTACAGATGACCGAGGCAGCTCTAGCAGGGCATACATTTGACTGACTTGTTGGAATTGTAGTATCCTATCCTATAGTATCCTACGTTGAAAGTCACTGAGCTCTTCAGTAAGGCTATTCTACTGTCACTGTTTGTCTATGGAGATTGCATGGCGTTGTGCTAAATTTTTATACACCTGTCAGCAACGGGTATGGCTGAAATAGTTCAATCCACTCATTTTGAAGGGGTTTGTGTGTGTGTGTATATAGTGTTTTTCTTTAATGGAAGCTTCTCTGTCAAACATGTAGTGTGGTATACCGCAGGGAAGTTCTCTAAGCCCGTTAGTCTTTTCTATTTTCACCAATGAACTGCCATTGGCATTAAACAGCCTGTGTGTCCATGTATGCTGATGATTCCACCCTATACCCATCAACAACCACAGTTAATGAAGTCACTGAAAACCTTAACAAGGAGTTGCAGTCAGTTTTGAAATGGGTGGTTAGTAATTAACTGGCCCTGAACATCTCTAAAACTAAGAGCATTGTATTTGGTACAAATTAAAGGTCGGCCGATTATTGGAGGACAAAAAAGCCGATACCGATTAATCGGCCACTTTTTAAAAAACGTTATATATTTTTCCTTTGTTTGTAATAATGACAATTGCAACAATACTGAATGAACACTTTTATTTTAACTTAATATAATACATAATACATGGCCTTTTGGATGGGTGTTCTTAAGGTGATTCCACAGGTATTTTTTGATTTAGCCGTTGCTGACCCCATGCTTACATCCTTATCACAAATAAGACACCTTGGTGCCAAATCCATGTAATAGTCCCACACTGGTGCTCTGCTTTTCTCTGCCATCTCTAAAACACACACACAGCTCTGAAGTAACAATGATACTGAAGAGTCTGCTTAGGAGACAAATACTCTCAAATGTTTGAATAAAAATAGAGTTTAAGTTACCTGTGATGAATGTTGAAAACAAAAACTGTAATTTCTATATGCAGGAAATACTATTTTAATAATGGACATGGTAGGAATTGACTACCAAAGTGTGAGTCATAATTCCCATGACACCTAGCAAAATCTGAAAAGCGGTTCCTAATTCCATAGGATATTTTTATATTCACTTAATAAGGTCTGTGTTTCGTGTAGGCTTACACCACCTTGCCAATTTTACAACTGTGTAGATATCCATAGGACAAGGTAACCCTGATCAATATTGGTTAAATATAAGCAAAGATTTTTTTTTTTGTAGAGTGGATTTATGAAAATATGTTGACAAACGTTACCTTATCCTAGTGAGATTTACACGGGTATCAAAACGCAGAGGCGGTTTAAGCCTGCACGAAACACAGACCTTATTTGAAGTAGATCAAGACATTCTCTATGGAAGACATGAACGGTAAAATAACGAAGGAACCCCTTTCAAGTTCAGCCGCAAGTGATTACAGGAATTATAACGCGTCGACTATTTCTCTCCAAACCATATACTTTTGACTATTACGAGCCTGCTGCTGCCTACCACCCCTCAGGCAGACTCCTCTATCAAATATCAAATCATAGACTTAACTATAATAAACACACAGAATACGAACCTTAGGTCAAATCCGGAATAAATATTCCTGTTACATTGCACAACCTTCAACGTTATGTCATAATTACGTAGAATTCTGGCAAATTAGTTCACAAAGAGCCAGGCAGCTCAAACTGTTGCATATACCCTGAATGCAAGAAAAGTGACACAATTTCACCTTGGTTAATATTGCCTGCTACCCTGGATTTCTTTTAGCTAAATATGCAGGTTTTAAAGTATATACTTGTGTATTGATTTTAAGAAAGGCATTGATGTTTATGGTTAAGTACACATTGGAGCAACGACAATCGTTGATTGTTTTTTATAAGATACGTTTAATGCTAGCTAGCAACTTACCTTGGCTTATTGCATTCACATAACAGGCAGGTTCCTCGTGTTGCAGGTGGTTAGAGCATTGGACTAGTTAACTGTAAGGTTGCAAGATTGGATCCCCCGAGCTGACAAGGTAAAAAAATCTGTCGTTCTGCCTCGTTCCTAGGCCGTCATTGAAAATAAGAATGTGTTCTTAACTGACTTGCCTAGTTAAATAAAGATTAAATAAAGGTGTGTAAAAAAAAATTGTTGCCCAAAAATACCGATTTCCGATTATGAAAACTCGGCCCTAATTAATCGGCCATTCCAATTCATCGGTCGACCTCTAGTACAAATCATTCCCTATGTTCTAGACCTCAGCTGAAACTGATGATGAATGATGCAGTTGTTGAGCAATTTGAGACTAAATTGCTTGTTGTTACCATAGATTGTAAACTGTCATGGTCAAAACATATTTATTCAGTGGTTGTAAAGATGGGTAGAGGTCTGTCCACAATGAAGAGATGCTCTGCTTTTTTGACACCACACTCCACAAAGCAAGTCCTGCAGGCTCTAGTTTGATCTTATCTTGATTATTGTTTAGTCACATGCTCAAGTGCTACAAAGAAGGACCTAGTTAAGTAGCATCTGGCCCAAACAGAGTGGCATGTTGTGCTCTTTATTGTAATCAGAGGGCAAATATCAATACTATGCATGCCAGTCTCTCCTGGCTAAGAGTTGAGGAAAGACTGACTTATTCTAGTTTTTATAAGAAACAAACTTACACACAGTACTGAAACGCACATTTACCACACCAGACATGCCACCAGGTGTCTTTTCACAGTCCCCAGGTCCAGAACAAATTCAAAGAAGTGTACAGTATTATACAGAGTCATGATTGCATGGAACTCCCTTCCATCTCATACAGTGGGGCAAAAAAGTATTTAGTCAGCCACCAATTGTGTAAGTTCTCCCACTTAAAAAGATGAGAGGCCTGTAATCTTCATCATAGGTACATTTCAACTATGACAGACAAAATGAGGAAAAAAATCCAGGATTTTTGCTCACCGTTCTTGTGATCATTTTGACCCCACGAGGTCAGATCTTGCGAGATCGAGGGAGATTATCAGTGGTCTTGTATGTCTTCCATTTACTGATAATTGCTCCCACAGTTGATTTCTTCAAACCAAGCTGCTTACCTATTGCAGATTCAGTCTTCCCAGCCTGGTGCAGGTCTACAATTTTGTTTCTGGTGTCCTTTGACAGCTCTTTGGTCTTGGCCATAGTGGAGTTTGGAGTGTGACTGTGGACAGGTGTCTTTTATACTGATAACAAGTTCAAACAGGTGCCATTAATACAGGTAACGAGTGGAGGACAGAGGAGCCTCTTAAAGAAGAAGTTACAGGTCTGTGAGAGCCAGAAATCTTGCTTGTTCGTAGGTGACCAAATACTTATTTTCCACCAAAATTTGCAAATAAATTCATTAAAAATCCTACAATGTGATTTTCTGGTTTTTTTTCTAATTTTATCTGTCATAGTTGAAGTGTACCTATGATGAAAATTACAGGCCTCTCTCATCTTTTTAAGTGGGAGAACTTGCACAATTGGTGGCTGAATAAATACTTTTTTGCCCCACTGTAGGACTTGTTTTACTGTGGATATAGATAGTTTTGTACCTGTTTCCTCCAGCATCTTCATAAGGTCCTTTGCTGTTGTTCTGGGATTGATTTGCACTTTTCGAACCAAAGTGCGTTAATCTCTAACATGTCTCCTTCCTGAGCGGTATTACGGCTGCGTGGTCCCATGGTGTTTATACTTGCGTACTATTGTTTGTACAGATGAACCAGACTTGTGGAGGTCTACAATTTTTTTTGACGTCTTGGCTGATTTTTGGGGATTTCCCCATGATATCAGGCAAAGTGGCACTGAGTTTGATGGTCCACCTCCAATTGACACAAATTATGTCAATTAGCCTACCAGAAGCTTCTAAAGCCAAGACATCATTTTCTGGAATTTTCCAAGATTTTTAAAGGCACAGTCAACTTAGTGCATCTAACCTTCTGACCCACTTGAATTGTGATATAGTGAATGATAAGTCAAATAATCTTTCTGTAAACAATTGTTGGAAAAATTACTTATGCACAAAGTAGATGTCCTAACCGACTTGCCAAAACTATAGTTTGTGAACAAGAAATGTGTGGAGTGGTTTAAAAATGCGTTTTAATGACTCCAATCTAAGTGTATGTAAACTTCCGACTTCAACTGTATCAATATTTTGCTAAGTAGATGGTCTTTACAGAAGGTGTAAACGGTACAGCCAAATGGTTTCTTGCATTGTAGCAAACACAGAAGTAGATAGTGTCAATATAAATAACATTTACAGTATGTATAAGAACAATAACGATATTAGTGATAGACAAGATAGTTATTTGCATGCAATCAGGGGTAGTGGCTGAGCAGCAGGGTAGAAAGGTAGCAGCAACGTATGCCGTGTGTGTTAGAAAAGAGTCGTGAATAGAAGCACTGCAGATAGTACTGATTACTGGTCCATCCAAACCACACATGAACAAGGGAATCTATATTCGGAGAGCCTGTTTCTGTCCTGCCCTTGACTTTGGTGCAGGACGTATCATGTCCATAGCTTCTTCGTCGCAAAACTCCCTGATCTTGTCAAATGATAGTTTGTCTAGCTGTGTCCAGTCCAGGTGGTGCTTTTACAGGCAGACCATCTATGGGAGGAAGGATGCGCAGCAGCTGAAACCTGGTCCCGACTGTCCAAATGCTCCTTGGCGACACCAGGCTCCAGAGAATCGAAGCTGTAAAACAGGAAATAACAAAAATCAGAAGAAATTACAACCCTGCACAACATCAATTCACATCCCAAGTTTGGATAAGAATAACCTCACACAATGAAAATAATTGATCTCAACGTCAACAGTGAAGAGGCGACTCTGGGATGCTGGCCTTCTAGGTAGAGTTGCAAAGAAAAAGCCATATCTCCGAGACTGGCCAATAAAAATAAAATATTAAGATGGGCAAAATAACACAGACACTGGACAGGGGAACTCTGCCTAGAAGACCAGCATCCCGAAGTCGCCTCTTCACTGTTGACGTTGAGACTGGTGTTTTACAGGTACTATTTAATGAAGCTGCCAGTTGAGGACTTGTGAGGCGTCTGTTTCACAAACTAGACACTCTAATGTACTTATCCTCTTGCTCAGTTGTGCACCGGGGCCTCCCACTCCTCTTTCTATTCTGGTTAGTGCCAGTTTGCGCTGTTCTGTGAAGGTAGTAGTACACAGCGTTGTACGAGATCTTCAGTTTCTTGGGAATTTCTCGCATGGAATAGCCTTAATTTCTCAGAACAAGAATAGACTGACGAGTTTCAGAATAAAGGTCTTTGTTTCTGGCCATTTTGAGCCTGTAATCGAACCCACAAATGCTGATGCTCCAGATACTCAACTAGTCTAAAGAAGGACAGTTTTATTGCTTCTTTAAACATCACATCAGTTTTCAGCTGTGCTAACATAATTGCAAAATGGTTTTCTAATGATAAATAAGCCTTTTAAAATGATAAACTTGGATAAGCTAACACAACGTGCCATTGGAACACAGGAGTGTTGCTTGCTGATAATGGGCCGCTGTACGCCTATGTAGATATTCCATTTTAAATCAGCCGTTTCCAGCTACAATATTCACTTACAACATTAACAATGTCTATACTGTATTTCTGATCAATTTGATGTAATTTTAATGGACAAAAACATTTGCTTTTCTTTAAACACTTTTCTTTCATCTTCAAATAATATTTTTGCAGGAATCTCCTTGCGAATGATTTTGCCGAAGATTGTATCTAAGTGACCCCAAACTTTTGAATGGTAGTGTAGGTACAGCATATACTGTACTATTAATTATATGTATTCAGAGTGTATAGTAACGCGAGTGTGTGTGTAGATCTCCACAGCGGAGTCTTCCTTCAGTTCCACGCCTACCCCCTCCATGAAGCCACTGAAGCCGGCCCTGAAGAGACCCTCTGTGGTGGACCGCCCTCCTGATATACCCATGCCCACAAGTAAGAACAAACACACACACCCTCGGTCAGACCTTAACCCCCTAGAGTCGATTGATGCACTGGTAACAAGTAACATAATAACAAAATCCCCATTTAAAATCTGTCAGTTTAAGCTAGAGATATCGGCTGCGTCTCAATCCACTATCCCGCTTCCGCATCTGCGGTGAAAGGTGACAGAGCGGTGTTTGTCAGACCAAGAGACATCCCGAAAATCTGTCTTCTCACGAAAATGTCTGTAGCTTCCGAACGGTTTGACCTACAAACTATTATAACCACTATATTGAAAGGGGAGACTCTCACAAACACAATATGGGATCTGCTCTATGACCCCCCCACTTCTGTTTGTAGCTGTTTTGGATACAAACTAATGTGACCCCACTGTGGAAAGGTGTTCTCCGTTTTGCTCTACGACAAGTGTCCCGGGACTTGTCTGAAGGTAACCAGCACCAGTTGACATTTTTTATGGAAGGATGAAGGTAGGGTTGTGCCTACCCAAAAAAGGGGTTAAATATGTGTTTTTTTTAAATAATTATAATTCCTCAGCTTTCTTATATCTCTGAGATATAGGACAAACCCTTCAAAACCTTGTTTCTTATGATTTATTTTTTGAACGTTTTTTTTGCCATTTATGAATGTGTTATTCAGTGCGTTTCTCTGAGTTATTGTAGTAATGGCTAAATTCAATATTGGATCAAATAATTGTATTTATTTTTCTCCCTAAAATTCTAAATCAAATGGCTAAATGATCCATCCATTCCATAAAACAGCTTAGACTTTTAACCTCTTGCAGCTACCCCCCTACTTTTTTCAATTTCCGCCTGAAGACATACCCAAATCTAACTGCCTGTAGCTCAGGCTCAGAACCAAGGCTATGCATATTCTTGATTTCATTTGAAAGAAAACACTCTGAAGTTTGTGTAAATGTGAATTGAATGTAGGAGAATATAACACAATATATCTGGTTTAGATAATACAATGAAATAAACATGTTTTTTCATTTTTATTGTTGTACCATCTTTAAAATGAACAAGACAAAACAAACATTCAGATAGGATGATGGGGACAATTTCAGTGAAAAACATGAGGGCAACAGTACTTGTGCAAAGTTTCAGAATGATAACTTCCAAAATGAATGTGCTACATGACATTTATCATGAAGTCACCCAGGTGTCCCACACAAGTTGCCCAAATGTACCCAAGTAGCCCAAATTGGTGAAGTTATACATTTTGAATGGAATAATAATATACAAAATACCAAAATGGTATTCGAAACACCCCCCCAAAAAAACGAACAAAAATATATATACATTTACAAAATAACACTTTCAATATTTGGAAGACCCTCAGTCCTCTACACAATATTGTGCTGCTGATGCCAGGTGCCATAGCAGTCTCTTTCTCCTGCCTGTTCCTGTAAAGCAGAGGGTCACCAAGCATGTGGTGCAGGTGATGGGGGACTTCATTTTGCAAAGAACACAGCGACGCCTCCATGCTGTGCCCTTTTGGCCCTGAGGCACATCATGCCTGCAGAAATAAATTTGGGCAGATGAACACTACTTGTGGCAGGAGCTGGATGAACCAGCTTCAGTGGGGGATGGACACCTTGGCACTGGGGGCTCCCATTCTGAGTCAGTGTCACTGTGAATGAAAATGTTCAGTTAGAATAGTTTCACATATGAGCCCTGTATCAACAGGTATAATAAACAGATATATATATATATATATATATATATATATATATATATATATATATATATATATGAGTACAGGGAACATAAGGTTGAATATATTATTATAGACCTGCTAGATCTACTGTCTCATTTATATTATGAAAGACCAGCTAGATCTACTGTATATTATATTACAACAGACCAGCTGTATCTACTGTCTCCATTTCACGTTGGCCATTGTTGTGGGCCTGCCCTCCCCGCAACAGCCTCAAATAGGCTATTTTATGTGGGGGTGGGGCGGCAGACACACGCATCTCACATTTCATTACATTACATTTTTATATATTGCTACTAAAAAAAAATTTAAAGCACAAATAACATTTTATATTATTCATTTCAAACAACGGCATTAGCATGAGAAGAACTTACCAGTCCAAAACGATGTCCTCTCCGTTCAAAAAATATTCCTCCATTTGGGAATCGCTAAATGAATCGTCCTCCAACCTTATTTTCGCCGGAGTTTACTACATGGGTTGGTCTTCCAACACATAAACATTACATATTGCCGTTTACCTCAGCTCATTGGCTCTACCCAGCTAGATTTCAAGACGATCAGTGCTCATTGGGTTAAAATACAGTCAATCATCGAAACAGCGGTCATATCATTGGTGCTCAATGATGTCATTACTTGTTGTCTTCAAATCGGTTTCTTTCAGTCAATACGTCCCTCGAAATGACCAATCATGTTTGGTTGTGTTACAAACAAACCAGTAGATTGCAATGAAACCAAACATGACTGGAAAAGTCACGTTTAGTGTGTGTATTTACATCGAACGTGTCGTCGAAAATGGAATGAGACGGAATTCACGACACGGTTCACAAAATGTTTCTCGTTAGGCTATAAAAATAGATTTTATCAAACAAAAGACCATTCATTGTGTAACAATGAGCATTGAGATTGCAAACAGAGGAAGATCATCAAAGGTAAACTATTTATTTTATTGCAGTTTGATTTTGTTACAACTGTGCTGGTTGAAATAGTTGTTTTTTATGGGGCTCTATCCTCAGATAATCGCATCATATTCTTTCGCAGTAAATCCTTTTTTAAATCTGACAACGCAGTTGGATTAGCAAGATTCTAGGCTTTCGAAACATGTGAGACACTTGTATTTTCATGAATGTTTAATATGACTATTTATGTAGCGATCAACATATGTTGTCGAATCCCGCTAACAGGTTCGGTGTGCAGAGAGGTTAAAGAATGATTAAACTAAGTTATTTTTGAATTACGTAGAGCTACTACAAAAGTCTCTCTCTCTCCCTTTCTCAGGTCCACAGGACCACTCTGGCAACACCTTAAAGAATCTCTTCTGTGTCAACCCTGAGACAGAAGGCCTGGAGGTGAGACACCTGTTTTAATACACACACCCTTACTTCCTACACACTCTTCCGATTCTCTCCTCCAAATTCAGAATCTCCCAACTCTCTCCTACACATAACCCCTTCCTGCCCAGTCCTGCGCTCCACTATTTCTGAGTGACACCACCAACTCATGCCCCCACACCACCACTTGGGTTGGGAGACTTGAGTGTCTGTTTCTTAGTGGTGGGGTGAGTGTTTGCCCCACTTTGCGGAGGTGTTGTGTTAATTAACGTTGTTCTTGTCTTTGGCTGCTGGAAGAACAACAATGTCAACATCAACATAAAGGGCACTGCATCGAGCTCTGCGTCTCCTGAGTTAAGGAGGCCACCCAAGCGCGTCAGGATATCCGTTGTGGTAAGAACCCTGGGCATGCCCCAGGAAACTGCCCAGCAACTGGTCAGCCATCCAATCAACCACTCGTCATCCTCTGCAGGGCTAATCCATGCCGATGGACTATGATCTGTACCATCGAGCTAAATGTGTTGAACGCGCTCCTCCCTGTCTGTGAACCATTATTGACCTCTGACCACTAGTCCTGTTCTTATTGGCTGTTAGGTAGGTTCAACTCTGACCTCATTGTCAGAATGCAAACTGATTGGTCAAGAGGTCAGTTGGGGTCATGAGAATTCAACTACCTCTCTAGCTATGACACCCTAAACCCAAAAAGACTACAATCCAGGTCTATAGTCCAAATGTGGTATTTCCTCGGTCAAGTTGCGGTCAACTTAAGGGATGTGGTGGTTCAGCCAAAGCATGCTGCCATGCTGTCCATCATCAGCCATTTCATTAGAGGCATCCAATCAGTGACCTTCTACTGGTTCGTGGGTTTGGCCTGTAGTGCCTCAGTCCGCCCCTCCACAGAATCAAACCCCTCCCACTTTTTCATCTGCTGTAGTTGTTCATACATTTGTCATGAGGACAAGATATATACTAGGGATAGAGGAAAGGGGGTGAGGTTTGGATTGGGAAGGGAGCGGAGCGAGGTGGTAATTTCTGACATGTGGCTCAGTTGGTACAGCATGATGCTTGCACTGCCAGGATTGTGTGTTTGATTCCTGGGGACACCGATACGTAAAATGTATGCACGCATTACTGTATGTAACTTTGGATAAAAGCGTCCCCTAAATGGCATATATTATTATATGACATGTTAATAGAGGACAGCAGAAATCAGAGATGTATCCGGTTGGTAAGACAGGCAGTTATTGTCCTCCTGTTCAATGACAAAGCCATTACAATTACAACCACTAAGGATTCCATGATACTGTCGAATTACCAACGCTGCTACTTTCTAACAGTGATGCATGTCCTTCAATGAAACAACTGCCCAATTCTGAGTTAACAATGATGAATACAACACCATGATAAAATGCAGCATGTACACCCCTACAAAATATATAATGGTAATTGTTTTAGTCAAGGGAACAGCAATCTGGAAATTAAATAGTTGAAGGTTATGTCATTAAACATTGGTGTTTATCTCATATCCATAGACTACATGTATGACTCATCCATCCAAAAGCTCAATTTAACCTTGAACATTTTGATTGCTGTCCTCTTGATCACGTGGGTTTCATTCACTTGAAACCAGCACCCAGCTTAGTTATTCTGTTGTCTACATTACAAACACACACACATTTAGAAGAGTAGAGTATTTTTACGATAGAAAAAAGTTACTTTTGATAGAGATCTGTTCTAGGCTGTGTAATATTAGTAATTCATGATGTGCCTAGCCCAAAACCTAATAGTAGAGTATTGATGCCCTGAATGTTTTGGTGAGCTGCAATATAATGGCGCCGGATGGGATGGCTGCCGTTTTACGGGCTCCTAACTAATTGTGCTGTTTTGTTTGTTTTTTGCATTTTTTGTACATAATGTTGCTGCTACCGTCTCTTATGACCGAAAATAACTTCTGGACATCAGAACAGCGATTACTCACCTCGAACTGGATGAAGAATTTTGAGTCCAACTCAAAGGATATACTGCTTTGTCAAGACAAGGTCCAAATCCCTGTAATCAGCGTGAAAAGATTGAGGGAAAGGGGGTGGAGGGTGGGGTACCTTGTAAGAATTCACCAACAAGTAGGTAAACCACCACTTCCCTCCGTATTATTGACCAACGTGCAGTCATTGGAAAACAAACTGGCCGATTTAAGATTATCCTAACAATGGGACATTAAAAACTGTAATATCTTATGTTTCACCGAGACGTGGCTGAACGACAACACAAATAATCTAGAGCTTCCCCGTTCATCGGCAGGACAGATCAGCTACGTCTGGTAAGACGGGGTGGGGGTGTGTCTATTTGTCAATAACTGCTGGTGCGCGATGTCTAATATTAAAGAAGTCTAAAGGTATTGATAAGCTGTAGACCACACTGTCTACCAAGAGTTCTCATCTATATTATTTGTAGCCGTCTATTTACTACCACAACCGATGCTGGCACTAAGACCGCACTCAACGAGCTGTATAAGGCCATTAGCAAACAAGAAAATGCTCATCCAGAAGCGGTGATCTTAGTGTCTGGGGACTTTAATGCAGGCAAACTTACATCCATTTTACCTAATTTCAACCAGCATGTCACATGTGCAACACAGATGCATACAAAGCTCTCCCTTGCCCTCCACTTGACAAATCTGACCATAATTCTATCCTCCTGATTCCTGCTTACAATCAAGAACTAAAGCAGGAATACAGGACTAAGATTAAATCCTACTACACCGGCTCTGACACGCGTCGGCTGTGGCAGGGTTTGAAAAATTAGACGGACTACAAAGGGAAACCCAGCCCTGAGCTGTCCAGTAACACGTGCCTTCCAGATGGGCTAAATGCCTTTTTATGCTTGCTTCGAGGCAAGCAACACTGAAGCATTCATGAGAGCACCAGCTGTTCTGGACGACTATGATCACGCTCTCTCCGTAGCCGATGTGAGCAAGACCTTTATTAAACAGGTCAACAGTCACAAAGCTGCGGGGCCAGACGGATTACCAGGATGTGTACTCAATGCATGCGTGGATCAACTGTCAAGTGTCTTCACTGACATTTTCAACCTCTCCCTGACCGAGTCTGTAATACCGACAAACAGACCACCATAGTGCCTGTGCCCAAGAACGCAAAAGTAACCTGCCTAAATGATTACCGCCCTGTTGAAAGGCTGTTCATGGCTCACGTCAACCCCATCATGCCGGAAACTCTAGACCCACTCCAATTCGCATACCGCCCCAACAGATCCACAGATGTCTCAATCACACTCCACACTGTCATTTCCCACCTGGACAAAAGTGGCATTCTCACTATGTGAGAATGCTGGTCATTGACTACAGTTCAGCATTCAACACCATAGTGCTCACAAAGCTCTTCACTAAGCGAAGGACCCTGGGACTGAACACCTCCCTCTGCAACTGGATCCTGGACTTCCTGACAGGCCGCCACCAGGTGGTAAGGGTAGGCAACAACACATCTGCCACGCTGATCCTAAACACTGGGGCCGGGTTGCGTGCTTTGTCCATTCCTGTACTCCCTGTTCACACACAACTGCATGGCCAAGCACGACTCCAACGCCATCATTAAGTTTGTTGACTACACAACAGTGGTAGCCTGATCTCCGACAACGATGAAACAGCCTATAGGGAGGAGATCAGAGACCTGGAAGTGTGGTGCCAGGACAACAACCTCTCCCTAAACGTGAGCAAGACAAAGGAACTGATCGTGTACTATAGGAAAAGGAGGGCCGAACAGGCCTACATTTTAACATCGACGGGGCTGAAATGGAGTGGGTCGAGAGTGTCCACATCACCAACGAACTATCATGGTCCAAAAACACCAAGACAGTTGTGAAGAGGGCACGACAACACCTTTTCCCCCTCAGGAGACTGAAAAGATTTGGCATGGTTCCCAAGATCCTCAAAGTTCTACAGCTGCACCATCAAGAGCATCCTGACCGGTTGCATCATTGTGCATCTGATCGTAAGGAGCTACAGAGGGTAGTGCGTATGGCCCAGTACATCACTGGGGCCAAGCTTCCTGACATCCATTACCTACATACTAGGTGGTATATAAAACAATTGTCAGACTCCAGTCACCCAAGTCCTAGACTGTTCTCAATGCTAACACATGACAAGCGGGCCTGGCTCCTTAACAGCTTATACCCCCAAGCCATAAGACTGCTGAACAATTAATCAAATGGCCACTGGGACTATGTACATTGACACCCCCTCCCCTCCTTTTCACTGCTGCTATTCACTGTTTATTATCTATGCATAGTCACTTTACAAATGACCTCGACTAACATGTGCCCCCGCACATTGACTCGGTACCATTACGCCTTGTATATAGCCTCATTATTGTTATGTAGTTTTCTTGTGTTACTGTTTTGATTTATTTTTTGATATATATTTTTCACTTAGGTTTATTTATTATTTTATTTTGCACTGATTTGTTGGTTAAGGCCTTGTAAGTAAGCATTGTAAGGGCTACACCTGTTGTATTTGGCACATGTGACAAATACAATTTGATTTGAAATTAAATAGAGGCATATTAGTCATTATAAATCTTTGATATGTGTGTTTGTGTTTTATGCTAGGGTGTTCTTAGTGTTGATTCTAGTTATTAGTTTTCAAGAGGGAGTGTGTGTATACTCAGAATCCATTTGTCCACAGAGGCCCTAAACATAAATTATGAACAAACAAGTGTATTAAAATATTTTCCAAAGACTTCTGTCTATACTACACCCCCGTGTCTAAATCCAGTTATTACTTCTCTTTCTCCCCTTGAGCTGTAGTTCACAGCCTCTTTTTCCTCTCTCAAAATCAATTTCTCGTCGTTCTATACCGCTCTGCATTACTATTCTTTCTTTCCCTCCCTTCCCTGCTCCCTTCTTCCCACCTCCTCCTTCCTCTCACTTTCGGTCTACCTTCTTTCCTGCCTTCACTCCCTCCCCTCCTTCCTACCGCTTTCTGTTTCCAGTGTGAAATATTGATGCAGGGTAAATGACATGAGTATTCCATCCCAGAGAAATGATGCTGGCCTTTCAGAGATCCGTGTTTTCTAATTAATTCTCTCCTCCTCTTGACGAGAGCAGACCAGACGTCACTGAGCGGCTGCCTTTAGAATCACACGTGGAATAGAGTTATCAGCGAGTGTGCCTGTTACCTTCTTGGCTGGCCCTGAATTGAAGCCTGTTGAGTAGTTTGATGTGTGGATTGCAGTGGACCAACACTATAGGTCAAGACACTGAGCGAAGGAGCAGAGGACTTAGATTAGATTAAGAGACAGACACACACAGATGTAGAAAGATCAATCAATAGATAGATCAAGAGGAAGGGAGAGAGGGAGATGTTACCTGTTAAATCCACTTCAATCAGTGTAGACGAAGGGAAGGAGACCGGTTCAAGAAAGATTTTTAAGCCTTGAGACAATTGAGACATGGATTGTGTATGTGTGCCATTCAGAGGGTGAATGGGCAAGACAAAATATTTGTGCCTTTGAACAGGCTATGGTAGTAGGTGCCAGGCGCACAAATTTGATTGTTTCAAGAACTGTAACACTGCTGGGTTTTCACGGTGTTAAATATAAAAATGCTATTGTTGCCTCTTTGCAATAAGGAATTGAGACCAAAAGCTCGAAGTTTCAAGTGTTTAATACCAAGGATGCCATCAAGCTGAGTGCATACATTTAGAAAGTTCACAACACATCTTATGCTCTTCCCTCCTTTTAGTCACCACCCTCTCTTATGTGTCACCTCCCCAGCTATACATTTTATGACCCCAATGAGTTTCCCATATCTCCCCTGTGGAATCAAATCAAATTAAATGTTATTTGTCACGTGCCGAATACAACCTTACAGTGAAATGCTTACTTACGAGCCCTTAACCAACAATGCAGTTAAGAAAAATACCTCAAATAAAAGTAACAAATAATTAAAGATCAGCAGTAAAATAACAATGGCGAGGCTATATAGAGGGGGTACCGGTACAGAGTCAATGTGCGGGGTACCGGTTAGTCGAGGTAATTGAAGTAATATGTACATGTAGGTAGAGTGAATATGCATAGATAATAAACAGAGTAGCAGCAGCATAGCATGGTCCACTCTTTGTGTAGCTAGATGTCAGAATCACGCTCTGTCCATCTTCATTGTCCAGGGCCTGACCCTGCTCTCTGATCCTAGGAAATGTCCTCTTATCTGATTAGGCCAGCCTTTCTAAATGAGCATCCACACAGTTTCATGGCCTAAACTCCAATAATACTCACAGTAATCATTCACTAAACAGGATACAAACAAACTACAGTTTAACTTGAAACATGTTACATTTTAACAGAATCCATCAACACTCAACAGTTTCCCGTATGTACCAAGAATGGTCCACCACCCAAAGGACATCCAGCCAACTTAATAGAACTGTGAGAAGTGTTGGAGTCAACATGGGCCAGCATCCCTGTGGAATGCTTTGGACACTGTGTATAGTCTATGCACTGACAAATTTAGGCTGTTCTGAGGGCAAAAGGGGTGCAACTCAATATTAGGAAGCTGTTCCTAATGTTTTTTGCACTGTGTATCTCGGAGGCATGTGTGATTGGGTAGTTGGTTATGTCAACATATTCCCTGCTGACCCGGACCCCAGGCTCTGATTGGCTTATTGACTACAGGATGTACAGGATAGAGGGAGAGATTGATCGCTTGGGGGGAAAGGGTGGATGGAGCGAGGAGAGGAGGGATGCTGCTCTCTGTGGAAGCTGCACAGCAAGCAATACAGCTTCACTCTCTGTCAGCACACTGCCTCTTACCCAGTCACTCACTGTGGAGGGCTGTACACGCACACACAGGCACGCGCGCTGTCTGTATCTCACTCAGACACACACACTCTCCTTAGTACACTCACATTCATACACCCACTCTTGCGTCTCCACATATCCACAAGGGCCCTTGCATATTTGCTCACCTAATAGACTAGTTAATCTTTATACAACATACTTTACATGCACAGTCTCACCTGCTCTGTCTCTCTCCTCAAAACACACTGCAGGTGTTAGCTGTTCTATATTAAACTACATCTCTGTATTCTACTGTTCTTTCTACACCCACCGCACGGCAAGCAGTACCGGAGCGCCAAGTCTAGGACCAAAAGGCTCCTTAACAGCTTCTACCACCAAGCCATAAGACTTCTGAACAATTATTCAAATGGCCAGCTGGACTATTTACATTGACCCCCGGATGATAAAAAAAATGTACACTGCTGCTACTCACTGTTTATTATCTATGAATAGTCACTTTACAAATCGACTAACCTGTACCCCCGCACATTGACTCGGTACCGATACCCCCTGTATATAGCCTCATATTGTTACTTTTTGATTACATTTTTTATTTAGCAAATATTTTCTTAACTCTGTTTCTTGAACTGCATTGTTGGTTAAGGGCTTGTAAGTAAGCATTTCA
The DNA here is from genome assembly GCF_002021735.2 of Oncorhynchus kisutch. Taxonomy (NCBI): domain Eukaryota; kingdom Metazoa; phylum Chordata; class Actinopteri; order Salmoniformes; family Salmonidae; genus Oncorhynchus; species Oncorhynchus kisutch. The sequence continues at coordinate 19,927,480 of NC_034191.2, read as the reverse complement.
CAGTAAGATCTACACCTGTTGTATTCGGTGCATGTGACAAATAGAATGTGATTAGATAGACACCTCATCTGTGCTGTGCCCTGGTTTTGGAGAGGTGTACAGGTTTATCAGTAGCACTTTATTTTATTTTAACTTACATGGTAGTAACCAATGTGTTTAATTCTGCTAAATGTGTGCCAGAAAATTACCCATTGACCTCATGAGACTCTAGTAAATAGCAGGTGGAAACAGGACTGTAAAATGCAGTGCTAGAGGACTGTCAGCCCATGTTGGTGTCAGTGGTGAGTGGAGATGGTGTTGTCAACTCTAGACACAGCTGACTTCTGTTGCATAATTCTACAGTAAGGAGAGCGCCTTGACCGGCCGGGCCCCACGGCAATCGTTGCCAGGGATACAGGGAGATCAGCCACTGCAGGCGGGTGGATAAATGAGCTCAGGGCTTCCATCACCCCCAGGGCCTAAGGTTGGTAGAGGGGTCAGGTGTAGATGTAGACAGAGATGGATAAGCGCAAGAATATACACACACTGCTATTCTCACCCTCATAAAGAAAACACACTCTTCCAGTAAATACACACTTTTATTACTGTAAACTCAAACATAAGCCCTATTCACACGGGACTAGTATTACTATAGAACAGGGATGTCAAACTCATTCCGTGGAGGGCTAAATGTTTGCGGGTGTAGGTTTTTCCTTTCAGTTAAGACCTATACAATCAGGTAAAGGGCATTGCTTACTAATTACTGATCTTAATTCATCAATCAAGTAGAAGGGTGGAGCGAAAACCCGCAGACACTCGGCCCCCCGTGGAATGAGTTGTGCTACATCGGTTATGTAATTATTACCTCAGCATGTCCGTTTTTCCAGTGGACAGTTCGGATAGGATTAGTTTGGCCAAACTGCCCCTGTAATATTTTTTGTTTCCTCATTCAAAGCTGACAGTTTTGATGGAATGCTGGAGGCTCTTCTAGGTGTGAAGATATTTCAAATGTCTAGGGATATCCTAATATTGGACTAATGGCCTTCAGTTCAAATAATACATATCAATTAGAATAATTTACTGTAACCTATGCAGACATTTAATTTCCTGGCGGATTTGGCAATTTACCAATCAACTGGCACAATCTTGTCCACTTCATCTTTTTAAAAGATGGCTCTAGGAAAGTTGATATGTGACAAAACGGATCATTCATCTGTACTCTACGTGCATAGCACTTTGTTTTAAGCATCAATTTGTTCCCATGTTTTTACCCAAACTGGGTGCAGCACCTGATTTAAACTCTGTAATTTCCCTCAAAATACAGGGATGACGATCCGCACAGGATAAGTATTATCAGAGGACCTGGCCGTTTGCCAAAAAACTAGGTTTTTATGGCTGGGATAATAACCTTCCTGCCAAGTAACAAAAATTAGGGATATGGTGATTTGTGCTCATGCACATAATGGCTTTTAACCAGAAAAGGCCTTCAGTTCCCTTTGAGGTGTTGTGATTGTCATGGACTGAGTTTAAGACATGTCTGCAGGGTTCTAAGTGTCTCGACGTGCCGCTCGCTCATTAACTGGAAACCCAAGCTGGTTTGAATCAGGTTGGTGTCAGCTTGCACCAAACACTCACTCAGACTGCATCCCAGAGCTGCAGGAGACTGAGGGCTCATCCCAAATGACACTCTATTCCCTAAACCCCAGAGCTGCGGGAGACTGAGTGTGCGTCCCAACTTCCCCAGTAAAACGTATCCCGTCTGAATGGGGCGCTACACACGCCTTTTGACATTGACACACACACTTAAGTACCACTCAGCACTGTAGAACTCTCTCAGGTTTTCAGGCCCGCCCGGCTCATATCCAAACTGTAGCCATCATCACTCCATGGTCAAATCCATTAGTGTCAATCATCCCATCTGTACTTTGAGACCTTGTGAAAAGCTCTGTATGAATGCAACCCATTATCTGTTTCAAGCACGTTTTCAACCCCCCCACCATGGTCATACAGTGGGGCAAAAAAGTATTTAGTCAGCCACCAATTGTGCAAGTTCTCCCACTTAAAAAGACGAGAGGCCTGTAATTTTCATCATAGGTGCACTTCAACTATGACAGACAAAATGAGGGGAAAAAATCAGAAAATCACATTGTAGTATTTTTTATGAATTTATTTGCAAATTATGGTGGAAATAAGTATTTGGTCAATAACAAAAGTTTATCTCAATACTTTGTTATATACCCTTTGTTGGCAATGACAGAGGTCAAATTTTTTCTGTAAGTCTTCATAAGGTTTTCACACACTGTTGCTGGTATTTTGGCCCATTCCTCCATGCAGATCTCCTCTAGAGCAGTGATGTTTTGGGGCTGTTGCTGGGCAACATGGACTTTCAACTCCCTCCAAAGATTTTCTATGGGGTTGAGATCTGGAGACTGGCTAGGCCACTCCAGGATCTTATAATGCTTCTTACGAAGCCACTCCTTCGTTGCCCGGGCGGTGTGTTTGGGATCATTGTCATGCTGAAAGACCCAGCCACATTTCATCTTCAATGCCCTTGCTGATGGAAGGAGGTTTTCACTCAATCTCATGATACATGGCCCCATTCATTCTTTCCTTTACACGGATCAGTCGTCCTGGTCCCTTTGCAGAAAAACAGCCCCAAAGCATGATGTTTCCACCCCCATGCTTCACAGTAGGTATGGTGTTCTTTAGATGCAACTCAGCATTCTTTGTCCTCCAAACACGATGATTTGAGTTTTTACCAAAAAGTAATATTTCGGTTTCATCTGACCATATGACATTCTCCCAATCTTCTTCTGGATCATCCAAATGCTCTCTAGCAAACTTCAGACGGGCCTGGACATGTACTGGCTTAAGCAGGGGACACGTCTGGCACTGCAGGATTTGAGTCCCTGGCGGCGTAGTGTGTTACTGATGGTTGGCTTTGTTACTTTGGTCACAGCTCTCTGCAGGTCATTCACTAGGTCCACCCGTATGGTTCTGGGATTTTTGCTCCCCGTTCTTGTGATAATTTTGACCCCACGGGGTGAGGTCTTGCATGGAGCCCCAGATCGAGGGAGATTATCAGTGGTCTTGTATGTCTTCCATTTCCTAATAATTGCTCCCACAGTTGATTTCTTCAAACCAAGCTGCTAACCTATTGCAGATTCAGTCTTCCCAGCCTGGTGCAGGTCTACAATTTTGTTTCTGGTGTCCTTTGACAGCTCTTTGGTCTTGGCCATAGTGGAGTTTGGAGTGTGACTGTTTGAGGTTGTGGACAGGTGTCTTTTATACTGATAACAAGTTCAAACAGGTGCCATTAATACAGGTAACGAGTGGAGGACAGAGAGGAACCTCTTAAAGAAGAAGTTACATGTCTGTGAGAGCCAGAAATCTTGCTTGTTTGTAGGTGACCAAATACTTATTTTCCACCATAATTTGCAAATAAATTCATTGAAAATCAATGGATTTTTTTTCTCATTTTGTCTGTCATAGTTGAAGTGTACCTATGATGAAAATTACAGGCCTCATCTTTTTAAGTGGGAGAACTCGCACAATTGGTGGCTGACTAAATACTTTTTTGCCCCACTGTATGTGTAGTTAGTCATTTAGTGTCTCTTGTCACATCTGTCCATCCACCTCTTCATTTTGTCACTGTGTTCAGTTTGAATGCAGTGTGGCCATGACATGGACACGTGTTTTATTTGTAGTATGAGTGTACTGTGTGTCCTTGGGTTTGTATTTCAAGTTATTTACTGTCATTTTGACATTGTGCTTGTCTGTAGTGTTTGTGTGCAGGCGTGCACACAAGTCTTTTTGGTGTGTGTTTGCAGTGTAAGTGTGTTGATCTGTTTCCTGTCCCTCTTTTCTCAGGATGACTTCGATGTGGATGATGACATGACCATCAGAGAGGTGAGACCCTACAACACTTTCTCTCCCTCTTTCTCCCTTTTCTCTCAGGATGTGTCAGTGCTGTCTGTCTATGCTACAGTGTATTTACTGGTAATCAGGGGAATAATTAGTCACTGTGTATGAATATCCTTATCAAAGCTGGAATCTCTATGGGCATCTATTATCTCTGCACCAGGGACCACAGCCAGACACTGTGTAGCCACATAAAAGAGGAAACCACCTAGGCTTAAAGGAAGTGGAGTTTGGATAGGGATTGCTCTCAAGAACCCAATGGAGCCCAAGGTGGCTTACAGCCATTCCCAATCTTGGGATCTCAGCTGATGGTATGGAGGACAGCTGGTTCCATGTGAACTACAATCCTGACGCCCTGTTTAAACGTTTGAGAACATAAAGGCCTCTACTTTCATATCACATCAAAATAATTTCACAAATGCTAAATATACATGTACCTTACCTACTGTTTTAACCTGCTTTACCACAGTTGCAGCCGACAGTATTTTTCACACATTTCTGGTGGCCTTCTTCCATTACACACAGGTGTTCGGAGCATGCTAAATAGCTAATTAGCACAGGTGCTCACTTCTGTCTTCCATAAACAAGTACTGTAACATGGAAATATGGCCGTGGGCACTCTAACCCTATGAAAGTGTGTAGAAATTATACCTTTTTTAAATTTTTTATATAAATAATTTCTTACTGGTAAGTTACATATGTTTCCAAATCTCTATCGCGTGTGAGGCGTGTTTGCGTTTTAGACACCACCAGACAGTCGGTTTACCATCCACAGCCCGCAACAGGTTTGCAAAAAAGTTTTAGAACACCTACTCATGGGGGGATCACGTGACCCTTGGACGAGATGGCCGCATGAACTAAGAGCTCCGCACAAGTAGTTTCCAATTCCTAATCTTACCTCCACTCCAAGTTCAAACTCATTTAGCTTTAGTAAGAAAAAGTCATGGCGGCTACAAAAGGCGACACACAGGTGACATTTTTACCCGGACTCGAGCATTAGCTTCTTCTTGGAGGCTTTTTCCGTCGCTATCTTCAGAAAAAACTAGCGCCAGGAGCAAGAGAACCCGCTCCCCCACGAGGCACAACGAATGCCAACCTCGCACTCTGTCGAAGACATCCTTTCTGAGTTGAGATCCCAACGTACAGAACTAAACACTAAATTAGATGCCATTAACTCTCAGCTCAGTGCGATAGGGGGCAAGGTGACAATCCTGGAAAACGCTTTGCCTGACATCAACAACAAGATGTCCAGGCGCCCCGCGTTTATGGTTGAGGCAGAGGTGCGAATCCTATCCATGGAAAACTTATTGACAGATGCCATGGAAACAATAGCATATGCTAAAAAGAAAATTGAGCATCTGGAAGAGAAAACAGAGGACCTGGAAAACAGGGGGCGAAGGAATAATTGTGTTCTATTCAATCTGGGCGAAAAAGAAGAGGGAAACATGCCACTGATCCGCTACCTGCAAGACAAACTTCCCGAGTGGCTCCACATGTCCACCGACAGGCCCATAGAACTCGAGAGAGCTCACCGAGCACTGAGGCCCCCACCAGCAGCGGGGTGGAGAGGATGAGGCATTTCTTTGGTGGGGAGAGGGAGACGTTGTGCGTTGCTAACTGCTAAGACAATCCTGGCCAATGAGAAACAGACCAATGACTAAATGCGATTAATGCCATTACTAAAGGAGGTAAGACGACATATAGCCGATATCCAGAGACCCACCCCCTAAAGGTCATTATAGCCGTCCAATTTATACTTATTTTCCTTTAACTGAGAGGGATAGGCTCTATAGCCTAACCTAGGCCTACTAATGTTTCAGCCTACTTTTATTTCCCTTGTTTTTTGTTGCTATTATTACTTGGGGTTCCCTATGACCCTTGGAGGTATATGTAGGCTTGGCTATTGATTTTATTTTTCTCCCCTCTTTTACTGTGGTCTGGACAAGGGCAACTGTGTTATTTACTCAATGCGGGGTGGAGAGGATGAGGCATTTCTTTGGTGGGGAGAGGGAGACGGTTTTTGTTTTATTCGGAACACAGAATTGAGACTGAGCTGGGGGGTAATAGATCCAACGGGATGTGTCGAGTTGTTAGGGAACTTGGCTGGGGTGTTCAGAGATTGTTATTTTATGTACACCATTTATTTTCCTTTTATGTGAACGCAGCTGTAACTACTATCCACTTTTACCCAGAGATGACTTGCACTAAAGTTGGATTACTGCTCGATGACGATGACTAGTACCTTAAATCTATTGACATGGAACTGCCATGGTCTAGGGCATGCAATAAAACGAAAAAATATACTATGTGCTCTGAAAAAAGGAAAAAGCAGACATCGCGCTATTACAAGAGACACACCTCTGTGATGCTGAACATGCCAAACTCCGCAGAGCTTGGGTGGGACAGGTGTATTTCTCATCTTTCAAATCAAGCAGTAGAGGCACAGCCATACTTATCCATAAGAATGTTCCATTCATAATTGACAAAAACATATCTGATCCGGAGGGGAGATTTATTTTGATAACTGGGTCACTATATGGTCAAACAATTACTATATTAAACATATATGCCCCTAACACAGATACTCCTGCCTTCATGTCAAAAATTATAACCCTGTTCAATGAGCATTGTGTCTCCTTTGGCGTGGTGGCCGGAGATTTTAATTGTACCCTTAACCCAACCCTAGACAAATCATCTCAAGTCCCCACCACAAATCCTAGATCTGCAAAGATGTTGAACTCTCTTACTAAAGAGATGGGACTGATAGATATCTGGAGAGAGACTAATAGCTCATCTATGGACTATACATACTACTCTAATGTCCATAACACCTACTCCCGTATAGATTAAATTTTTATCCCAAAGAGTTTCATAAATTCAGCCACTTGTACAATCGGACCCATAGCACTTTCAGATCACGCCTTTGTCCACCTCCGCTTTGACCTCTGCAAAAACATTCCGAGGTCAAAGTGCTAGAAATTCAACACCTCCATGCTATCAAACGAAGCGTTCCATACATTGGTAACTACATGGATAGACAACTATACACAAGACAATAAAGATTCTCCTGTTTCTCCGGCCACAATGTGGGATGCTGCTAAAGCCACACTAAGAGGTCATCTAATTGCATATGCTTCCTCTAAGAAAAAAGCAATGGAAGCACACAGGCTAGATCTTGAGAGGGAGCTGGAATGCTGTGAAAAAACACATAAACAATCCCTAGACAGCACCTCCTGGAGTCATCTTAAAGCAGCCAAAGCCAAACTGAATTTGGACTACACTCGGGAGATAAAAAAAAACAGTTTTCTTTACTAAACAGAAATACCATGAGTATAGCAATAGGCCCAGTAGATTGCTTACCAATTAAAAAAGGAGCAGTCAGAGTGTACAATCATGGCTATCCGAACAGCAGAGGACGAGGTCACATATGACCCAAAAAAGATCAATTGAACTTTTCATGATTTTTACTGCAAACTATATACCTCTGAGAGAAAACACACGGAAGCAGAACTCCACTCTTTCCTAGAGGGAATCTCGCTACCTAAACTATCAGAGACCGACCAAGAAGATCTCAACTCCCCCTTCACTCCTGAGGAGATCCTGGAGGCAATTACCTCCATGCCACCTAAAAAGTCCCCAGGCCCAGATGGATTCCCCAGAGAGTTCTACAAAGCTTTTTGGCCCCAGCTCAGCCCTATCTTCATGCCCATGCTGGAGGATTTTTGCAAAAACGGAGTTCTCCCAGACTCAATGGACACAGCTCGCATTACAGTGTTGCTCAAAAAGGACAAGGACCCCCTATCCTGCTCGTCCTTTCGGCCCATAAGCTTGTTGGATTTCGACTATAAAATAATTACCAAATTGCTCGCCAAAAGACTAAACACTCTTCTTCCCAAAATAATAAAAGCGGACCAAACTGGATTTATTAGAGACAGATACTCTTCTGATAACATTCGCCGTCTTTTTGATATTATTGATCAAGTAAACGCACAGAAGACCCCTGTCCTGCTGGCTTCACTGGATGCTGAGAAGGCGTTTGACAGGATGGAGTGGAGCTTTCTGTTTTCAGTCTTAGAAAAGTTCAATATGGGCCCAAATTTTATTAAATGGATCAAATCACTATACTCTCATCCAAATGCCATGGTGACTACTAATGGACTGAACTCTGACAGATTCCCTCTGGAACGGGGCACAAGACAAGGGTGCTCGCTGTTCCCGCTGCTCTACTTGTTGGGGGCGGAGCCTCTGACAGAGCTGATAAGGAGCAATCCAAGTATTATGGGTGTTTCTGCAGGCGGCCTGCAGCACAAGATTTCGCTTTACGCGGATGATGTCTTTCTCTACATATCCAACCCTGAGAAATCCCTCCCTCTCATTTTAGACACAATTGCTCAGTATGGCAAGTTTTCAGGTTATAAGATCAATTTTAACAAATCCACTCTCTGCCCTCTCAATATTACACTCACCAGCTCTATGAAGACACTATGTCCTTTCCAATGGAAAACACAGGGGGTTCAATACCTCGGGATCTTCATAACACCAGATCTGAATTTTTTTAAGGAAAGGATTTTTTTAAGGAAAATTATCTTCCACTCCTGGACCGAATCAAGAACGATCTCCAAACCTGGATCTCCCTCCCAATTAGCTTAGTAGGAAGAATTAATGTAATCCGTATGAACGTCCTCCCTAGACTGAACTACTTATTTCAGATGCTCCCATGCTATCTCCCAGTTTCCTTCTTCAAAACAACTAACCAAAGCATCACCAAATTTATATGGGGCAATAAAAAACCTAGGATCAAGTTTTCCACTCTATCGAAACCTGAATCTAAGGGTGGTCTTGCCCTTCCCTCCCTTCAATTGTACTACTGGTCTGCCCAAATCCGCAACATGCTAACATGGATCACAAACAGACAAGAGTCAACGTGGATTCAGATAGAAGCCCAATCCTGTGGTTCATTGCCCTTAAGCTCAATTATATTCATTAATAACTTTAGTGAAGTGGGCAACATATCCAAAACCTCTGTGATTTACAGCACCCTACTAGCGTGGAGGGACTGTAAGAAATACCTGGGCATTTCCTCCCAAATATGTTCTCACTCGCCTATAGTAGGCAACCCAGACTTGCCAAAAGCCCTGAGGGATGCCAACTTTAATCTTTGGCATACTCTAGGAATCAGGACCTTTTCAGACCTATTTCATCAGAAAACCACTACACTGAAATCCTTTCAAGAGCTCTGCAGTGAATTCGATGTGCCAAGATCCCATTTTTTTTAAATATCTTCAAATTAGACATGTAATTTCCTCATTTACCTCCAAGAGGAGGTTTAGAACTCAGTTGAATGAAGTTGAAACCCTTCTTGTCACAGCACAATCCATTAAAGGCAAAATATCTTACATCTATAGACTCCTTTCTGAGAAAGGAAGCTCCTCCTTTACTCCTTTGAAAATAATCTGGGAAAAGGACCTTGGTCTGACTATCAGTGATGAGTTATGGGCGGAGGTTTGCGACAGGGTATACTGCTCCTCTACCAGTGTAAAAATGAAAGAATCTAATTACAATTTTTTTTACACATTTTATTATACTCCTTTGAGACTCCATAGAATGAAAACAGATATGTCTCCTAACTGTAAAAGATGTACCTCTGAAAGTGGAACCTATATGCATGTATTTTGGAGCTGTAGAGAGATCTGTACATACTGCTGCACAGAAAATACTAGAGGTACAGTTTGATATGACCCCGTGTATCTATCTTCTTAATGCCCAGCAGGACTTTGTTCTTGATCCTGACAGAGAAAATTTGCTCATGACTATTACTATTACATACTTTGCTAAGAAATGTATTCTTCTATTGTGGGCCTCAAATACCCCTCCTACGTTTAAAATGTGGATTGACCAGATTGTTGACTTTCTTCCTCTTGAAAAGCTCACTTATGACCTCCACAAGAGACAGCCCAAGTTTGATAGACTCTGGTCTCCACTATTCAACTATATTTCAAACTGGACAGAGTGAACGGGGTGACTAGGGAAATGCGCAGATACATGTTGTGTAAGATACTGTAAAACCTAAAAACGAATTATTGGCCCGTCGTCTCAGCGAATGCTTGAAATAGCTGATAAGAACCTTGATAGTGCTGCTGCAAGTGGTATGTTTTTTTGTGTGTTTTTATTTTAATTTAGTTTTTGAGTACGTGTGTGTATATATGTATGTATATGTGGGTATGTATGTATGTGTATGTATATATATATATATATATATATGCACCAAGGAAAATAAATGCTTTTATTTGACTTTATCATTCATTTTAATTGTATTTTAATTGTTTATTTTTTTCAAATGTATTATTTTTTGACTTTTTCTTTTTTTAAGCCTGTCACATCTGTGAATGTGGAATGTGTTTTAAAGCCTGTCACATCTGTGAAGGTGGAATGTGTTTTTTAAGCCTGTCACATCTGTGAAGGTGGAATGTGTTTTTAAAGCCTGTCACATCTGTGAATGTGGAATGTGTTTTTAAAGCCTGTCACATCTGTGAATGTGGAATGTGTTTTTAAAGCCTGTCACATCTGTGAATGTGGAATGTGTTTTAAAGCCTGTCACATCTGTGAAGGTGGAATGTGTTTTTAAAGCCTGTCACATCTGTGAATGTGGAATGTGTTTTAAAGCCTGTCACATCTGTGAAGGTGGAATGTGTTTTTAAGCCTGTCACATCTGTGAAGGTGGAATGTGTTTTTAAGCCTGTCACATCTGTGAATGTGGAATGTGTTTTTAAGCCTGTCACATCTGTGAATGTGGAATGTGTTTTTAAGCCTGTCACATCTGTGAATGTGGAATGTGTTTTTAAGCCTGTCACATCTGTGAATGTGGAATGTGTTTTTAAGCCTGTCACATCTGTGAATGTGGAATGTGTTTTTAAGCCTGTCACATCTGTGAATGTGGAATGTGTTTTTAAGCCTGTCACATCTGTGAATGTGGAATGTGTTTTTAAGCCTGTCACATCTGTGAATGTGGAATGTGTTTTTAAGCCTGTCACATCTGTGAATGTGGAATGTGTTTTTAAGCCTGTCACATCTGTGAATGTGGAATGTGTTTTTAAGCCTGTCACATCTGTGAATGTGGAATGTGTTTTTAAGCCTGTCACATCTGTGAATGTGGAATGTGTTTTTAAGCCTGTCACATCTGTGAATGTGGAATGTGTTTTTAAGCCTGTCACATCTGTGAATGTGGAATGTGTTTTTTAAGCCTGTCACATCTGTGAATGTGGAATGTGTTTTTTAAGCCTGTCACATCTGTGAATGTGGAATGTGTTTTTTAAGCCTGTCACATCTGTGAATGTGGAATGTGTTTTTTAAGCCTGTCACATCTGTGAATGTGGAATGTGTTTTTTAAGCCTGTCACATCTGTGAATGTGGAATGTGTTTTTTAAGCCTGTCACATCTGTGAATGTGGAATGTGTTTTTTAAGCCTGTCACATCTGTGAATGTGGAATGTGTTTTTAAGCCTGTCACATCTGTGAATGTGGAATGTGTTTTTAAGCCTGTCACATCTGTGAATGTGGAATGTGTTTTTTAAGCCTGTCACATCTGTGAATGTGGAATGTGTTTTTTAAGCCTGTCACATCTGTGAATGTGGAATGTGTTTTTTAAGCCTGTCACATCTGTGAATGTGGAATGTGTTTTTTAAGCCTGTCACATCTGTGAATGTGGAATGTGTTTTTAAAGCCTGTCACATCTGTGAATGTGGAATGTGTTTTTAAAGCCTGTCACATCTGTGAATGTGGAATGTGTTTTTAAAGCCTGTCACATCTGTGAATGTGGAATGTGTTTTTAAAGCTTGTCACATCTGTGAATGTGGAATGTGTTTTGTTGGTTGATTGAAAAACAAGAACTTAATAAAACTTTAAATTGAAAAAAAGAA